>NC_067418.1:52423306-52501406 GCF_009764475.1 Pristis pectinata
CACACACACACACACCCACACACACACCCACCCACACCCACACACACACACACACACACACACACAAACACACACACACACACACACACACATGCGCGCGCGCGCGCAAGGACAGTAACATGCACACTGAGAGGCTGTGGGTGGCAACTGAATGGACAAGGCCAGGTGCACACAGATATAAAGGCAGGTTAACCCCCTCACCCACCTGGCCAGCACTCAAAGTGCGGCAGTTGCTGCACATCTGTAAACCAGCAGGGAGAACACTGGGAACAGTTTGCAGACGAGGCGCTTCCAGTATTGATATCAAGAGAATTGCATAATTTAATATTCAGCACCGTAATCATTCCCCAGGTCGTCACCAAGAACATCTCACGTTTGATCCCATTGTTCAGATTTACTCGGGACCTCGTGCTCCTTCCCCTCCCTTCCATGGCTCAATCTGAACAATTATTCGATGCTGTATTCTGTTTTTGTTTATTCTGTGGTATTGCAGATACTGACAATGCCCTGAAATATTGGACAGTGTTTGAAGCAAGGACAGGATAAGTGAGGTTCATCAAATGATGCTGTTGGGGGAACAACCATGAAGTGGACAGCTGGAGATATAATAAACATAAAATAATGGTATGGAACAGAAGTGCTCAGATCATGAGGAACCCTTTCTGGAGAGGGTAAATTAAATGGTCAATGTTTTGCTTGATGCTTTTTCATCGGACGTTCATGATCCTTGCATCACAGTTGATGCCAATATTCGGCATATTTGATGCTGAATTAGTTGTGTTATAATTTTCTGATACTAACAGTAAGTGCCCCCTTAACAACTGAAGTTAGACCAGAGTGACCCGCCTCTGCAACCAAAGTGAACCTTTCTCTCCGGTGTGCTTACATTCAGCCATCAAATCGAGACTTCATCTTCCCAGGAAGTCAGTCTGACCACCCGAGTGCGTCAGGTAATGTCAGCTTTGACAGCAAATTCTATTTCTTATTGATGCAGCATTTTTTCTGGTAAAATCTGTTCGAACCTGATTTCAAGTGTTTCAGTTGCCGATGAGATGAGAGTTTGCAGGGCCACCTACACCGCCCTCCATAACCAGTACTGACAATTATTCACCACATTTCCTGGTGCCCTGAAATGAAATGGAACTGTTGCCTAGGTCAATGTAAGGAGAAGGCGGATGCTTGGTAAAATATTGTGCCCGCACATGTACAGGCTGGAATTAAAAGGAATCAGTTCAGCTGCACCCGGTTAAATATGATCTGACGTAGGTTCAAAGTGGTTTTCCTCCGGGTGTTCCGGTTCCCTCCCACATTCCAAAGACGTACAGGTTAAGAAGTTGTGGGCATTCAATGTCAGCGCCGGAAGCGTGGCGACACTTGCGGGCTGCCCCCAGAACACTCACGCAAAAAGATGTATTTCACCGTGTGTTTCGATGTACATGTGACGAATAACGAGATCTTATCTTATAGAACCATAGAAACATAGAACCATAGAGCACAACACTGGCCATTCAGACCACCATATTGTGCCGTCCATCAAACCACCCTCACACTATCTAACACTTTCCTCCCGCAAACCCCTCCATCTCACATTCCTCCATATGCCCATCCAACAAACTCTTGAACCTGTCCAATGTATCTGCCTCCACCACCACCCCAGGCAGTGCATTCCATGCACCAACCACTCTCTGGGTGAAAAACCTCCCCCTCACATCTCCCCTGAACCTCCCCCCCCCCATAACCTTAAAGCCATGCCCTCTTGTCTTGAGCATTGGTGCCCTGAGAAGGAGGCACTGGCTATCTACTCTATCTATTCCTCTCAATATTTTATATACCTCTATCATGTCTCCGTTCATCCTCCTCCTTTCCAGTGAATAAAGCCTTGGCACTTTAAGCCTTTCCTCATATTCCATATGCTCTAATCCAGGCAGCATCCTGGTAAATCTCCTCTGCACCCTCTCCAACGCCTCCACATCCTTCCTATAATGCGGTGACCAAAACTGAACACAGTATTCTGTGTGGTCTAACTCGAGTTTTGTAAAGCTGCATCATCACTTCGCGGCTCTTAAACTCAATCCCACGATTTAGCTAACATCCAATAGGCCTTCTTAACTGCTCTATCCACCTGTGAGGCAACTTTGTGCACCGTGAATATGAACCCCCAGATCACTCTGCTCCTCTACATTACCAAGTACCTTGCCATTTACACTGTACTCTGCCCTGAAGTTTGTCCTTTCAAAGTGCACCACCTCACACTTCTCCGGATTTAACTCCATCTTCCATCTGTCATCCCACATCTGCATCCTATCAATATCCATCTGTAAGTTCCGACAGCCCTCCACACTATCCACAACACCGCCTATGTTAGTGTCATCTAACCCAGCCTTCCACACCCTCATCGAAGTCATCTATAAATATCACAAGAAGTAGAGGTCCCAGAACACCACTGCGGGGCACCCAATCCTAGGGCACTCCTTCCACCACAACCCTCCGCTTTCTACAGGCAAGCCAATTCCTAATTCCTTGACCTCTGACCTTCTGAAGAAGCCAACCATGAGGAACCTTATCAAACGCCTTACTAAAATCCATATAGACCACATCCACCGCAGTACCCCCATAAATCTTCCTCGTCACCTCTTCAAAGAACTTTATCAGGCTTGTGAGGCAAGATCTTCCCTTCACAAAACCATGCTGACTGGCCCTAAATCAGTCCATGATTCTCCAGGTGTTCATAGATCGTATCTCTCAGAATCCTCTCTAACAGCTTACCCACCACAGACGTGGCTCAACGGTCTGTAATTCCCTTGACTATCCCTACTACCTTTTTTGAACAAAGGGACAACATTCGCCGCCCTCCAATCCTCCGTCACCATCCCCGTGTACAACGAGAACTCAAATATCCTTACCAGTGGTTCAACAATCTCCTCGCTCGCCTCACGAAGCAGCCTGGGAAAAATCCCATCAGGCCCCGGAGATATCTTATCTTATCTTATCTTATATTATCTTATCTTATCTTATCTTATCTTATCTTATCTTATCTTATCTGTTCTTATCTTATCTTATCTTATCTTATCGTATCTTATCGTAGAGGAAAAGTGGCTTCAGAGAGGTAATTAAAGTGCAGCCTTAGCAGAGGTTAAGATAAAACAACACTCACCTACCAAGAGTGTGGAGGGCAAAAGGGAAGGGTGTAGTTGTACATGAAACCACGTAAGGTCAGCAGAGAGGTGCACCAAGAATTTAGGATGGCAAACGGCATGTTTATTTTTTATTTATTGCAAGGGTTTGGAGATTGGAAATAGAGATACTGTGTATTTTAGAATTGTACAGGTTTCTGAGTCCGCAACTGCATTAAAGTATACCGTTTTGTTACACTGATTCAATGAAGGATATTGTAGCTCCGGAGACAGTCCAGCAGGCAATGACTAAGCTAATCCCAGGGATGAGCGTGTTGTCCTATAGTGAACAGCTGATGATGTTAAAACCGTGTTGTTTAGAATTTAGAAGAATTAAGGGTGATCTTTTCGAAACAATGCAGGTTATAAAGGGGTGGGGTGGAGGGTAAGTGTCGGAAACGAATGGTCCATGGAAAATCGACATCAGATAAAGGACAACCAATAGCTGAATTATTCTGAACAGCTCGCAAGTTGGTGATTCTGTCGACTCCTCCACACCGGAAGGCCGTGGAGACTCAATCACTGGACTGTTTACAAAAGATGTTCATTCGTATTTAAAAGATCAACGAAATTGTGTCTTTGTGAACTGGCAAAGAAGAGGTGCTGAGGACTATGGCAAAGCAGCCGTGATCACATTCAATGAAAGACTTTTCAGAGACAGGCAGATTTCCTCCTCGTTTTGTCCTTGTGCTCAGATCAGTGAGTCCACTGGATTTTCGATTAGTGGGAAATAAGCAAACAGCAATCACACGTCTACTTTGGACATAGGTTCAAACAAAGCGCAAGAGCGTTAAAAATGGGAAAGACCTCGGCATTTTGTCAAGTCACGCCCATTAAGGCCTTGGATAATCTTCCACCTGAGCAGCACTTTGCTGAGATATTCCCCAAAACACAGTTCTCACATATAAATCCACCTGCCGCTGCTTCATTTTAACTTAATGGCTGAACACTCAGGACACTCTGCGGTACAGAACTCCAAAGACTCACCATCCTCTCTATGAAAAGATGTCCCCTCACTTGATTCCTTGGTGAACTCTCCCTTATTCTGCAATCATGGGCTTGGTTCCCGCGCACTCAGCCAGCTCAGCGCCTTCTCTGTTTCTGGCACAAAGAGCTCTGCAAGAATTTTGTGACTTTCGGTGAGATCTCCGTACATTCACAGAACTAACTGCAGAGGGATACCGATCTGGTACACACAGACCACTCCCATATGCAATCCAGCATTTCTGGCGTCAAGTGACCTTTGGTGCATCTACTTTATGGAACTAATAATTTTATTTATATATAGAACGACAATCAGGCGGTACACATTACTCTTGGATCCATATGACCGATGCCCTGTACAAAAGCAAACACACACCTCCAATACTGTACTAAAACCCTACCTTAACTCAGGTCAAAGTGCGCTTTGCCTCCTTAACCATATATTGCAACTGCATGCTTGCTTTATTGACTTCCAAAGAAGGGGAGCCACATCGCTTTGAATGTCAACCTTACCCATTCACTCATCGTATTGCACAAAGAGCAAAAGTGTTCAAATGCAGACGCGTTCATTTTGAACGTGTGCAATATTCTGGTTAGGTTACACGTGGATAGAAGTTGTTCTGCTCACTTTGGGAAGTGCGACAACAAACGAGCGAGGGTGCTGAAAGATTCAGTAGATTGGTTCCGTGGATGATAGATTTCATCTGCCAGATTTGATCGGAGAAACGCGCGCCGATGTCAAACGTCATCCGCACACAGTGTGACCTTGCACCGACCCACATCAAGAAAGTTATAGCTCTGTTTCCCTTTCAGCGGTTTTCATATCAACTGATTGCACGAGAGCTCCGGAACTTCAGAATGGTTTCTCATGGACAGAGAACGACTGGGTCATTTCCAGGGAGCAGGGCCTAAGGGAATAGTAGAGACGTGAAGGCCAAACCTTTGTGAAGTATCTGCAGTTTTCTTTAACAAACATTTGGCAATATTTCGTTTCAGGGAATCATTTTCTAATGTAGAGCAGAGCGAGTGGAATTCCACGAACAAGTGAGAGACAGAAAGGAAAGGGAAGGGTCAGCGATGGGGAATGTGAACGTGGAACTAGGATTCGAATTGTCAGCAAAGGGAAATAAGTTATGTGTCAGGAAGCAGCAACATTACAGCCGCCGAAGTGCTGAGAAAAGGTTAAGTAAGGGCGCTCGGTGTCTCTGAAACAGATCTTTGTTTTCCGACTGGGTTCCGTGAATGAAAATTACAAAGGTGTGGGGAATTCGTGGTGACTGGAAAAAGCACGTTGGTCTGACAAAGATCCAGCAGGGACATGATGGGCAGAAAGTCTCCAAATGTGCAGTGACCTTTCCATATTACGTAACCGATCAGGCAGCATGCATGGAGTTTGAAACTGATTCAAATTTTCTTGTCAATGACCTTCCATTGAGGAAGGAAATGTTTGTTGACAATCAACGGGACCAGAATCACCTCCCGCCCTTCGTCAACATTTTCAGGTTCAGCTTGGCCCAACATATTCATCACTTTAGTTGTTTGTTCGGAAGCGGACGCAAAGAAGCTGCAAAGTTTAGACAAGTTGCGTGACGCATTAATCCATGGCAGATTCAATATCTCGTGGATAAATGTGAAGGTATCCATTTCGGAGAAGGATATGAAAGATACGATTTAATGTAAATGTTGCCTGGTTTGGAACCACTGGTGTACAAAAGGATCCTGGTGTTCTCGTGAAGGCCGTTGAAAAGACAATGGGTATGTGGATATTCACTGAAAGAGGTTTTGTATACAGGCGCACGAATGTCCGACTACAATTGCAGAGCACCAGTGAAACACCGAACCTGCAGGACTGTGTGCAGTTTCAGTCGCATTATCTGAAAACAATGGGAACTGCTGCCATCGAACGCATGCAACAACGGTTGACCGGACTGATGGAACGGATGCTGGAGCTGCACTGCGAAGAGATATCTGGTCTCCAATGAATTTATTCACGGCGTTTAGAGGAACGAGAGGAGACAGGGAAAGGTACAAAATTCTGGAAGGTCTCGACAGACTTTATGCAGGGAGGAGGTGTCCCGTGGCTGAGGAATCTGGAACCAGGGAATGCGTATCGAGAATCAGCGGCGCACCGGCTGCGATGGCGATGAGGAGAAATTTATTCTCTCAGAGGGCGATGGATATGCAGGAATGTTCACGACAGGATGCTTATGGAGTCTAAGTGGATGAACATATTTGCGTCGTCATTAGATTGATGATTGGACACAAATGCCTGAATGTTATGGGAACTGAACTGGAATATGCAATGAGATCGAGTCCCCAATGACCGAGCCCTGAATTCATGCTCTCGATATTTCCACCTTTCTTATTGTCTGCTCAATAAGGTGCTGTGATCACTCAACATGTATTTTAGTTTTTTTTAACTAATCGCCCCTGCCCAGTGTCTGTTTCACACCGCAAATTTACCTCATCCAGTTAATCCCTGAGTAGTGGTTTATTTCAACGGCTCTCTCACCATCGAGTGAGAGAAAGTACAACAGAAGTGTGGAGAAAGTCTTAAATAGTTCACGACCATGATACAATCATACGGAATATCGAACTCACAGTATTCAGCGTGTATTAGTTTAAGAACCTGAATCATTCAAAATTGCTGAACAAATAACAAGCCTAATCTCCTAGATTGTATTGCACATGTCTGCAGAATAACGAACTGAGCAAAACGTTGAAAGGTGGAACACAGGACGAATTAATTTTGCACAACGGCAGTGGCGAAAGGTTTCCCAGAATCGGAGAACTGAGGCTGCGCCTGTTTCTCATGCACCAGATACAAGCATTTGGTGTGGAATTGGAGATAAATAAAGTTAATATTCTACTTCACAAGTGGATCAATATGATGCAGCACAAACGTACCTGTCAAATTTGTTGTCGCGCTACGCAGGTTGCTGGAAGTAATGTTTATGTTTATGTTTTTCTTTTCTGATCCCATGGGAAGAGTCTTTCTGATACATATGAAGCCTGTCTCGTTAACGCGCTGTCAGTAGGATTCAAGCACAGAGGGCAGATTTCCTTCATCACACCTCCGCCAACATGAGAGTTCCTCCCAGCGCTATTCCATTTTCTCTGTTGCCTCCAATCGCACGGGCAGAATTAATCTACTTCCCGATTATAGCAGTCTTTGGGGTTCCTGGCAAGTTTTTACATCGAAATAGGAAAGTTTAGAAACCGCTATTTAAATGTTCCCCGTTACGATCTTGGCCACAGTCTGATGTTTAATTTTCTTGACCCGCAAATGAATTGAAAGGCGAAGCGAGAAGTGTGGGCGGTTTACCTGTTCTCCCTGTTCGTTTGTTTTACCTGAACATCTACTCTTTTACGGCAAAAATCTTCCAATAATTTGGTTTTCTCAAATATTTCCAGGAAATTGCGTTTGATTGTAAACCAATGCAGTCTGTAAAACTGGTGATATTCACTTTATTTTCCCAATGTATCAACTGATCACCCGTTCCTTTCCGTTACTCTCGATAATATACCGTCAGCAAAACCGCGTCTGCAATTTCAAAATGGACCAGTTTCCACATGGCTTAGTTAAGGACCTTGCCAGCGCACTAGCTTGCGCACACGCCTGAGAGTTATGGGTCGTCAGGAAAGCGACTGCAATGCCATTGATCAGGATATGAACAAAGATTCTCAGCCTCATCTCCAAAAGGATTATTATTCTCGCCTTCACGTTTCCCCTTCCAAGCAGTGGCATCCTCTCCAACACACCATCCTCTCCAACATACCGCGACTGACGGTATCAATTGCACAGAGAAAGCGACTGAAACATGGCTCAGCCTCGCTGTGAAACTCCTCTGACACTTTTCACACATTAATGCGACTTCCCTCTTGTACATCCTTCCATCCCATTCTGCTCCCGACGTCGAACAAATGCCGGAATTTGTAGCTCGCCGTACCTCGGACAAAAACTTCCATTTCATGATCAGAAAGTTGCAATCTCATACTGAGCCTCCCTCACTCAACAAGTTTCCCCGCCCTGCTGAAATACTTCTCCATGTATTTTAAAATATCCCCGATTACCTTCACGCGTTCTTCCCAATGACTCTTCAACTCCGCTCCCCAACCAAGCCTTTCCAAACTGCTTCAATGTTTGCGGAGTTGCTGCCACAACCACGACCTGAATCTGCCGGATCCCCACTCTCTCTCTGATGACATCTCAATCCTCCGATTTCCGCCGCCATCTGTTTGCTCATGCAATCTCTTGTAATCACGCCGAGATCCGGGTTGAACATGGACATTTTAACTGTGAGGGACTGATCACTGAAGCAAATATTTAACACCTAAATTTAATGCAATACACCAATTGTAAACAGGAAGAAAGAGGAACGAATCAATGAATGGCTGCACTGGGGGACTTCCTTGGTGATTCGCCCATATCGCGGTTCATATTTGGCAACAGGTCAAGCTCTGGAATTGCATTCATTTCTCTCACAAGATTTTGTAATGTTATTTTCACCCTGACATCCTGAGGTTATCGATTCCTTTGCGACACGATTTGTGTCTGTCCAGGACGAATCCTTTTCGAGGGGAGAATGTAATGTAATTAGTGCAGGATTGGCGTCGGTGGGGCGGCGAGGACACTGTGGGACAAGGTGTAGGTGTCTGTACTGGGTTTCTCTATCTCAGTTTTCGCAACATGCGGCACAGACTGTGTATGAAACAGGATCTCCTCACCATTGCGAAGTAACTGTGTAAATGCGACTTTGCCAAATAGTTTGATTCAAAGGATGAGGTGAAGTTTCCGCGGCTCTTTCTTCCGACCTTACCGTAAAACGAATCATTAGATCCGTTTGTTCTGTTCAGCATCAACTCGTGCTGAACTTATGAAAACAGAGTGTCACCCATCCGTGGACAGGTACCTTTGTGCGGTCTCAGACATCAACGAGTTGGCTGCTGATTTGTCCGTTACATTTTCACTGTGAAAACTCTCATTATCGTCATTCCGAATTTCAGTCTCGAAGGGGACAGTTTTGACTCCTGACCCTTAGTTTGACCACAGTATTACCCATTAGTCTATGTCACGAGCTCCACAGTGAGAAAATCACGTAACATCCGACACACTTCAGCTCGTCACTTCCCATGCCCGTTCTCTGATGCTCACAGATTTCAATCTGCATTTACCCCTCGGACGATTCCAGTGGCTTCACCCTTCGCACTGTACTTCTGCTGATTTTAATGGTCCTCCATAGTATTTGGTGATGGACTGTTTCCTCAAATCTGCTGTGAATTTTCGCGGACTTCACAATAGTTCAAATATGATATGGGTGAATCACCAAGGAAGTCCCCGATGCAGCCTTCGTTGCTCTTTTTTCCGATTTACCATTGGTATATTGCATTAAATTTGGGTTTTAAATATTTGCTTGAGTGAGCAGTGGAACCACAGGTGAAATGTCCATGTTTAACCAGGATCTTGAAGTGAAATCAGTCATTAAATGACACACTGTGTAACTGACACCATAAATGTATTCTGATCAGCGTCTCTGATCGTTCCCATCTCACAGCTAACGTGGTGTCGATTGTGATCCTGTCCCGGGGAAAGTGCGGTCTCTCCAAATGTGTCTCTCGCTACCTCGTGGCAATGGCAGCCGCAGACCTGTTGGTCGTCGTCATGGACGTGATACTATTCCGTATTAATGATTTATATTTCCCAGTGAGTTTCCTGTTCATTTTCCAAGGTTGCGCCTCCCATAAGGTCCTTCGTCATGCGGCCACAGACATCTCCGTGTGGTTGACAATCTCCTTCACATTTGATCGATATGTGATGCTTTGTTACCAGAAAATCAGTTCTAAATATTGCACCGGGAGAACTGTGGCCAGGGTTATCGGAATCGTGTGTCCGATGTTCTGCTGCAAAAACATCCCCTGGTACTTAGCAAATCAACCTGCTGCAACTGTACAAAACGTACCTTGGAACTGCTAAACGAAACTTGAATTTTATACTGATCCCGCATGGATAATTTTCAGATGGATTCATTACATTCTTACCCCTATGCTCTCAATGTTCCTGATATTGTTGCTCAATGCTCTGACCATGGGACACATTTTAGCGGCCAACGGAGTCCGCAAGAGGCTGAGAGGCAGCAAAACTGATACGAGTCACAATGATGCCGAAATGGAAAACCGCAGGAAGTCCATAACCTTACTGTTTGCTGTACCCGGCAGCTTCATATTGCTTTGGCTGACGTATTTTATAGTTTTTATGTTAATACACATTATGAAGCACTATTATCCAACCGGTTTCAGCGACCCGATGTTGATCGCGGACCGAACCAGCTACATGCTGCTGTTGCTGAGCTGTTGCACAAACACTTGTATTTATGCAGTGACTCAGTCCAAATTCAGAACGCAGCTGAAGAATGGACTAAAGTTTCCGCTGAGAATGATGTTCAAATGCGTTAAGGAAAGAAAGCAATGCAGGAATTCCGGGCATTAGATCTCAGCAGCATCTTACCTCCCATTTTCCCCGAAACCAAACTTCAGATGTGTCTCCTGGTCAAATCCGAGCAATCCTGCGTTTTTCCATAATTTATATTTCCGAACAAGATCGACGATTTCGCCTCAAGTAAATGCGGAGTGACCAAGATGGTCAGATAGTTACATCATAATTCAGCACACCTGGGGAATAAAAGCCTTTTATTGTAGATAGACAAGTATGATAATTGAATGTTGCGTTATCCGTCCATTGATAAACAGGAAAGTAGTGGGAAATATTTAATGTCTTTCAACAGGAAGGGAAGTTCAAACCTGTACGGATTGTGTTCAGTAGATAAAGTATTGATTATGGTAAAAGTCACATTTTGACTGCACCTTTCCCTCTACTGTCGGTAACTTCGCCGTCAGCAGCAGCGTTTTAATTCGTCACCAATTCACTCCTGTCTGCGGACAGTGGTTTCCAGCCATGTGTCCAGTGCATTTATGGCGCAGAATCATTGCTTCCAACGACTAATATGTGGCCTTGCCCATCACAACAGTAATTTTATGTTGAGATGTCTGGGGCGTATCCAGCAACACTGATGTTGCCTGTTATCAGAGGAGAGAATGCATCTGTGAACGTGGCTCTTCCTGCAGCAAATGCTCTGGAGAGAGTTGTGACCCGCGATATTTCAGGTGACCCGTCTCTTGAGTGCTGGTTTTGTCGTGGAATAAACCGAGATTCGAGATTGACCAGGAGACGAAGAAGATTCTTCAAGAAATTAAACCTTTATTTGCAAACAAAAGCTGTGACACTCAGAGAACTGGTCAATGAATGCCCCTGAACAAAAGCTTACAGCTGTTTTTATGGCCCCTTAGTCTGGTTGTCATAATCAATTATGTCAGTTCCAGCAGCAGTGATATCTCGTCACAGACCCCCACTTCTCATCCCCCTGCATTCCCCCAGTTATTTTCAGAAGTGTTCCTCTAGTATACTCACACCATGCTTCTACTTCGCTACAATTTCTTCCAATCTAATTACTACATGCAATTACTACATGCCATAGTACCAACATCAGTACCAAGCACTGCTCCAATTACAATATGCCTTTCCTACCCTAATTACAACAAACTCTAATTATTTCTGCAATTCAGTCATCGGTACCAGGCACAGGGTCACGCTTAGGTCGTCATGCTTGGTCACCCGTGAGTTATCTGACCCTTCCCGCGCGCGGGCTTTGCCTTCGATGAAGAACGAGCCAGCTCCATCTTAGGCACAGAACAGATTATAAATAAACATGTGTGCACCCTCCTTTTTCTATATATTCCATATTCTCCCCTTTGAGACCTAACGGTCTCACATAGAGAGGTAATTCAAAGGGCACGACACCTTAAGACTAAAGCCAATCATCCCAAAAACGGGTCTAATGTACTTTTCGTGAACAGGCCCAATGGATTCACTCTCTATATTTCCTGAGCTAGAGGGACAAAAAACCGTCCCTCTCTAACGAAGAGGGGGGTAAAAAATACCCTGAGGCCCTCACAGACTACTTCCAACATAAACATAGTTATCTTCTACCGCGCTATCATAATCATTCGGCACATCACTGCGACTCAGATCATAGAAGTATGTTGTTTTGACTTCCTTCAGGGAGGGGGCGGGGTGTGGGGGGAGGGGTGGGGGCGGTTTCGTCTCAGCCAGTGCCGGAAGCATCGAAAACTGTTTCGCCGTGGCCCTCACTAAAAGGGACTTAAGACATGGAAGGAAGCAGCACAACACAACTCAAAAACAAGCAGCACAGTATCCACACCCATTGCAATTTTAGTTCACCAGGCACCCCAAACGCCTAATTTACTCTCCAGCCAATCAAAAAACTGATGTTCAAACCCTGCATTCTGTTCAATCTCCTTCCTTAAATTCTTCAATCTATCCATCGCCTCAGCAGAAGATTCCTCTGGGCTGGTGTTATTTGGTATAAAGGTACAACAATGTTCTCCAAACAGAACGCAGACACCTCCTTTTTCTGCCAGTAGCCAGTCTAACGTTTGGCTATTCTTCCAAGCCATGTTTCTGGTTGCATCCAATTGTTCCCTTAATGCGGAGAGGGCGTCATCAGTGTCATTGATAAGCCGCTGCTGATTATAATAAATATAATTTATCCATTCCGTGTTCTTACTGATCCCAATAACAGGGATTAACGATTCCCATCCAGCCGCAATCTCGTTCCTTGCCTTCAATATCCTGGGGATACCCCGAGGCTGACCTATACTATCAATGCGAACTGCTGGGTCAGGGGTGTATTTTCAATTACTACGTTGTAACATCTGCAGTGTTGGTGCGCCCGGATGCATTTTTGGGGAAATTCCAATTTCCTGTACTAACATCACACGCGTACAGGTACCTCAACATTCACGGGAAAGCGTCGGCGACAATCCTCCTTTCATACTACACAGCCACCAGGTATCTGCTAACGGGATAGCCTGCGTATCCAATGCACCTTGCTCATATTTATTACGAACTTTCCAAGTCTGATGGCCGACCGAAACTTTACAGTTTCGCATGAAGCATTCGTAACAAGTTCCCCTGCAACTCGAGTTTCTCCATTGGGAGCACCTGGTCCCCCTGATTGGTAGCCCAAGGTCTGCTATAATTACATTTTTTACTAAGCTTGTGTTGGTCATATTGGGACGAGGCTTGGAATAACATGCACCAAAAAGGGCAGTGCGGGATATTATTGGTGCAATCACGATAACATGCATAATTTTGGCTCTCGCAGATACCTTCAACACAAGTCCTGTTTAAACTCGGGCCCTGCTCTGCGCATTGTGCCACATGCTGTTTTCGCCACTGTGTGCAGGTAGAGGAATTATATAGCAAAGGCGATATATGGTGTATTGGTCTTTCCCTGGCTCAGAGGTAGCAACTTGTTCTGGTCATCATTGCTGCTGTATAATTTGCCCATTGGTACCAATAATGTGCATGCCTGCAGCCATAGTAAGGAAGTAGACGTTACACTTCTTTTAGCCCTTCCTCTTAGGTCTAGTAAAGCCCTGGTGTTACCATGCCAGGTCTGCCAACCCTGCCAAATTGATGGTTTCCCAATCTGCACAGGAGTTGACATTATCGTTATCACAGTGGTTGGGACAGGTCGTCTCCAACTCATCCCCATCCCCAGTGTTATGCTCCATAGGCTCATGACTATCATTCTCAGAACTGTCAGTGTGCTCGAAAATTTCACTGACTAGCTGGTTAAAGTCTTGCAGCGGGGTAGTGATTCTGTGCTTTGACTGCTCGCCTTCCACTACCCTTTGCTCACTCTCACTTACCACAGGCTCAACACCAGGCTGCACCTGTGGAACACCCTTGGTGCAGTCGTTAAGATGATACCAGGTGGACCGTCCTTACACCTGAACTGCGGTGGGCAATACCCTGGTTACAGTAAAGGGCCCTTCCCTCCTTGGCTCGTTCCACTTTCTTCGGAATAACCGCACATGAACCTGGTCTTCGTATTTAACAGGTCCTTGGTTTAACAGATCTTCCAGATGTGTCTTTGGCTCCTTTTGTTTTTCCTGCGCATAGATAGACTTATATATATATATATAGTCGTTAATTGTTGCATATACTGTTTTAGTTCCATTTCTAATTGTTCCAAACTAGGTCTTTTGTATGGGCCTCTCCATTTGGGCACTGGCTTGTGTCTGCAGGTGAGCATCTCATGCGGTGTCAGGCACGTTGTACGATTAGTCTACATGCGATAGCTCATCAGGGCTAACGGCAGGGCATCAACCCAGTTAAGGTTAGTGCTTCCACAGATCTTATTCAGCTTAGTTTTCAAAGTCCCATTAATTCTTTCCACCATAACCTGTGACTGGAGATGATATAACCATCCAAATCTGTTTTACCCTCAGAGCTTGCAATACCAATTTAACCACTTTTTGGATAAAGGCTGACCCATTGTCGGAACTCCTCTCTGAAGGTATGCCAAATCTTGGAATTACTTCGTTTGTCAAAAATTTCACTACAGTTCCTGCTCCTAAGTCTTTAGATGGCACCGTTCTCTACCCACCTACTAAATGTATCAATCACCACCAGCATATATCTCTTTCCTCTTACTGCCTTTATCATATCCACACAATCGACCTATAAATGTTTGAATGGTGCTTCGGGTACGGGTATATGACCTAGAAGAGTCGTAATTCCTTTCCTAACGTTGTTTTGTGCACACACCTCACATTGCGACAAGATGTGATCTACCAAAGCCTGTAAGTAGGGTGACTAGAAACCATCCTTTTTTGTCTTTCTCATCACTTCCCCCCTTGCACAGTGGTCTATCCCATGTTACTCTGAAATGAGGGTAGTCAGCAAGGGGGTGGGCGCTATCAACAAACCGTGATCCGTGCTCCATAAGCCTTCCTGGTTCCGCTTGGCTCCTCTCTGTCTCCACATTGTTTGATCTGCTAAAGTTGCCTTACCTTGTAGTTCAATTATATCCTCCGTCACGGTTTCTGGGTTAAGACTCACCTGAGGTGCAATAACAGCCGAACAACATCCAGAAGCTTTCCTGGCTGCTTCATCCGCAGCCTGATTTCCCTTTGTCACCATGTCATTTCCCTTCTTATGCGCCTGGCACTTTATAATAGCCAATGCTCTCGGTTTCATTATCGCTGTTATTAAATCTAAAATTTGTTGAAAATTCTCTATAGAGTCTCCATTGTTTTTCTTGAAACCTCTTTGTTTCCATACTGCTCCAAACAAAAGACATACTCCATGAGCATATGCTGAATCCGTATAGATATCAACTTTCTCACCCTCCATCATCTCACATGTTGCTGTCAGAGCCTTAATATCCGCTAATTGGGCTGAACAGGGTTATGGACAAGCTTCCAACCTAACTGTTTTAAACTGAGACTGATCCCTGCGTGGTTCCCATCGTGGTCCCTGTAACAGGAGCCATCCACAAACAAAACCTTTTTATCTTCATCATCCAACGGCTCTGACTGTAAGTCCGCTCTTAATTTGGCAAATATCATCGTTTCCCTCACACACTCATGGGGCTCTCCTTCATAACCCAGTGAAACATAGTCAGCTATGTTACTTGCAATACGCCTTTGTATAGTTATGTCTGGGAATGTCAATAGCATCCGAAACGCAAGTATCCTAGCTGGTGTCAGTACAAACTTTCCATTTTCCAACAATTCTGCTCCCTTATGATGCGTTTAAAGAATCACAGGATAACCCATGGTTACAGATGATGTTTTCTCATAAGCATAGTGCAATGCTGCCAGTCCCTGATAACAAGGTGGATATCCCTGGGCCAGCTCATCCAATGTCGCACCAGAATATGCTATTGGCTGTTTTGTTCTCCCTATTCCTGTCTCCTGTGTCAGTACTGCTGCAGCATAACCTTCCTGTCTGTTAGACACATAAAGGTGAAAGACCTTTTCATAATCAGGCAAAGCTGGTGCTGGAGCTGACTGCAATTCCTGCTTAAGTGTGTTAATGTCTATTTCTGCCTCCTCATTCCACTGCAGAACACCCTTCAGGTCTGTATGTTCAGCTTCCTTCAACATTTTTTTTCAACAGTGTCACAATTTCAGCATATTATCCAATCCAGTCTGAACTGTATCCTGCCATTCCCAAAAATGTCATCATCTGTCCTATCGTCTGAGGTTTAGGAGCCTCAGTTATCGCTGCAATTTGATCTGGCACTATCAGCTTTTCTCCCTTAGATATTAATCCATCCAAATATTCTACCTACCATTTACAAAATTGAAGCTTCTTTCTGGATACTTTATGACCTCCACATGCCGATCACTCCAATAAGGCCAAGGTATCCCGCTCGCAGTGTTCGTCGCTTTCGGAGCAAACCAACAAGTCATCTTCATACTGTCTTAGTGTATTTTCCAGTGGTAAACCCTCTAGGTCTGCCTTTAATACCTGGTTAAAAATATGCAGTGAATGCTTAAATCCCTGCGGCATCCTCGTGTAAGTATACTGCTTACCTCTGTAAGTGAAGGCAAACAAACACTGACACTGCTTTGCCAGGGAAATGCTGAAAAAAATGAAAACAAATCAATCACCGAAAAGCAAACTGCCTCCGGTGGGATATTAGTCATCAGCATATGTGGGTTTGGGACTACAACTGGCCAATCTTCCACTACGTTATGCACTGCTCGCAGATCATGTACCTGTCTCCATTTGAACTTGTCTGCTTTCAAGACAGGTAACAGTGGAGTATTACAAGGGCTACTCGTCTTCTCAAGCACTCCTACCTCAAGCAATCCCTGTATTGTTAGCGCTATTCCCTCTTCTTCTTATGCTTTCAAGAGATATTGTGGCTTTTTAGGTGGAATCGCTCCATGTTTTAGTTTTATTTCTACAAGGCTCTCTGATCTTACTCTTCCTATATCTGTATCATGTTGTGACCATAAAATGGCTGGCAGTGCCTCCAGCCTTGTATCCTTCTGCTGGCTCTCTTCTTCTACTAGCAATGTCATATGTCGTTGAGGGGATCTCTTTAGGGTTTCCTACAATTTCTATATCCAATACTATTCTGATATAGTCATTATCTCCAGACTTCTAGACCCTTGGTGTTACTGTGTGCCAATCAATAATTGTTCCCGCTTGCCTCACCATGGGCCCCAAATCTTTAGACTGGTATCCCTCATTTACTAACAACGTTACATGGGCTGCAGCTCCTGGAACCCTGTACCATCTTTCCAGAAATGCATTCCGTTTTATTTGTAAGACGGCTCACTGTTTCCCTATTATTATTGCCTCATCATTTAAATGACATGGTTATCTACTTCATTGCACCATTGTCTCTCTATTTCTTTACACTGGGTCTCATCAAAAATTACTGTACAATGCAACTCGGTCTTGGGCTGCTTAGCCTCAGGTAATATTGCCATAGCGCCCTCTATCCACTCTCTCCAAGATTTCCAGACCTGATCTTCTCTGTCTCTTCTCCAATACACATTCGATCCTCTAGCTTCCTGCATCACTAGCTGAGTGTTTATTTTTCCCACGCTTAACCCATCTGGGGTGCATTCCAATTTCAATCCCAGTTTTAAAAGTGCATCTCTGCCTAACAAATTGATTGTGGTTCCTTTGGACACGAGAATCGACAACACTATTTTGTTTTTCCCCATATTTCAACTCACTGGAGCTGTAAATCGTGTTAATTGTGCTTTTCCCGAGTACCCTATCGTTTTAATAAATTTACCTGACATTGGAAGGTGGAAGGCGTATTGCGGTTGTGCACAAGTGTCCGTGGCTCCAGTATCTATCATCATTGGTGTTAATTGCCCTTCTAAAATGATCTGAATAATATGTTCCTCTTCTGCCTCCCGTGTTATCGTTGGGTACTGTCCCTTCCAACCAGGGTTCTTTGGGCACCCTTAGGACCTTCCATAGGTGTTCACAGGTCCGGTTGGACCTGCTGGGGCTGATCCTTGATTAAACTGTTGCTCTCTATTTATTTCTTCCTGCTGAAACGTGGCAGGCCAGGGTTTGTACTGGCAGTCTCTCCTGACGTGCCCTGGCTGATTACATCCCCATCACAATCCTACTGTCCACCTTTCTACCTGTTTTATCACTGGCCCTTTTTACCTATAACCTCTCTGCCACCTTCCTTGTAAGTTCCAGTCCTGCCTGGGATGTTCCCTAAATTTGTTTTGCCCCTGATATAGCATTTGAGGAAATGCTCCCCCAAAGACATTGGCATGGGACTTTCAGGCCCTTGTCTGGCAGTATAACAGCTTCTTGTGCAGGTTGGCTCTTCGTTCATTTCGGTGGTCACAATATGATCAGTTGTTATTGGCAGCATTTTTTTTGCCTCTTTCTCTTTCTTTCTTTTTAAGCTCCTCGAGCTGCATCTGTGTCAGCTTTCTTTGCACCTTCTCCTGTTGCTCAATCAGCCTTTTTCTGTCTTTTTCGCTATTTTTCTACTGCATGGACTACGTGGTCCCTGAATTCTTGGTAGGACATTGACGTCAGCCCGACCACCTCCTCAAGTCTGGACTTGACTTGGGGGGGGGGGGGGTCATTACATCCACAATAGTATCCGAAACATCATGCTCATCAACTGATTGCCTTCCACCTTTTGCTCTGTCTCCAGTCTCCACTTTTCAACTGGTTTTCTAAATAAACTGCTGGGTTTTCAGAATCTACCAGTGGGTCTCTTTGTGAAGCTTTGGGGTCGACTTTAGATGGGTCTCTGAGGGCCTGCCATATCCTCTGTCTCACTGGGTCAAAACGGTCACCATAAACCAATGGATTGTCCGCCACATTTGTTAAGTCAGCCGAAATCATAAGTTCTCTCAGTTTTGAGGTTCCCACTACCATTACCAATAGTTCTTTCAAGTCACCCAGTGCCAACAAACGTCCTGTGGTCTCGTCCTCAAATGCTCTAATCCATTTTCCTGCTCCTTCATTTCTGCTGGGTAGTGCATTTTTCAGCCCTTCCAGGTCCTGGGTCCCCCAAGGACGGTACTGTGGCTGTCTTCCTCCCTTTACCAGTTAGGGGTATAATCTCTTTCCAGTTTTTCCCATTCCCTGACTTTCTGTTTCCTCCTCTGACTCTTCTTCAGTTCCTGATTCCTCCTCTGCCTTCTCTTTCTCTTATTCTGCCTTGGTCCGTATTTCTTGACCCATTGCTCCCTTGGAGCCACCCTTATTCTCAGAGTCCGTTTCTACCTGGACCTTTTCCCACTGTAGTCCAACAGTCACTTTTATGCTTCGCTTTTCCTTGTACCTTTTATCCTTTCTCCCTTTTCCGCTGGCATTTTCCTGACGCCACTGATATTCCTCAAACTCCGTTTGTAGCCTGATTCTTTGGAATTCTTTAACTCCCTTTTCCAATTCCTTTCTTTTCCTTTCCGTCCTTTCCCTTTCTCACTGCAAGATCTACTTTCTCCTCTCTAAAGCTTCCTCCTCTTCTAACTTCCTCTTTTTCCTCTTTCTGTCTTTTCCAATTATCCTTGCGTTTTTGCATCTGCATTGCATTCAACTCCCCCTTCTACTTCCAACGTTCCTTTCACTACTGGGCATTGTTTCGGGTTTCCTTCATCTGGGTAGGGAGGGTTTTTTTCTGCTTCTTTTAAATCTGGATATAAAATCGACTCTTCCTTCTCTTCTTTCATACGAAATTGTTTCTCTGACTCTTTGGCGCGCTGTCTAGTTACTACTGCCTGATATGTTTGCCTCAGTATTTCTCCTTCCATCCTAAAAAGTTTTATTATCTCTGTCTCCTGTTCTCCTTTTTGGTCTCTTGCCTTTTGGTTTGTAGATTTTGACTAATCCCTCCATTTCCTCATACAAGCTTACGTCAAAAGGTCTATCTTTTGGCCACTTTGTTAAAAGATTTTAGTTCTCTTTTCCTATTTTTCCGAAATTCCTTCGATATCTTTTTTGGATAATGGAAACGTTTTGATGAATATCTCAACTGCAGTTCCTTTCCCCATCATGTTGTCTCTGCAGGGTATTTCTCAGAAATTCACAACTTCCTTATCTGATTATTTCTTATTAGTATCACTACTTCTATTATACTACTTCTCCGTCTAACCTTATAATTTTACTACCCAATCTGCCGGCTTTTGTATGATTTAATATTATTCAATTTATCAGATTATTCTTACCTATTTTGTTCTGCCAATGCAGACCCCTACTTAGGACGGTAACCGCGGAACTTTCCTTTAAACCTCGTCCGTTCAGACCCTTACGTTTCTTCAGGCAGTATCCACGAGGAGTTTTTTGCCCGGCCCGTTCAGACCCGCGTCTCCCGCGAGGCGTTATCCACACGGACTTTTTCTGCCCTGTCCGTTCAGACCCTCGTCTCCCGCGAGGCGGTATCCACAGGTACTTACCAACACCACGTGGAATTTTACTTTAATCAATTTCTATCGTCTTATCTCTATTCACCCAACTGCGCAGTTTTCTTGATCAATCCTCTGAATCTCCTGCAATTTCAATTTTTACGAGATTCTTTGGATCTGAGAGACCCTTCGACAATCATTTAACACTTCTCTGTCCCGGAGACCTCCCACACCTAACAGAGTTTTAGTTCGAATTAACAGCGAAAACGCTCACCTTTTTTATGAGTCAGCTTTTACTCTGCTAGTCTTGTGGGGGTCCCCGAAGGACCGGGAAGCTTCCTTGATTTGTCGCTCTTTTCTTATGGGTCTCTTATGGGCCTATTCGCAGCGCCAGATTTGTCGTGGATAACCGAGATTTGATAATAATCAGGAGACATAGACGATTATTCAAGAAGTTAAACCTTTATTTGCAAACAAATGCTGTGACCGTCAGACAGCAGGTCACTGAACGCCCCTGAACAAAGGCTTACAGCTCTTTTTATGGCCCCTTCCTAGTGCAGTTGGCATTATCAATCATGTCAGTTTCAGCTACACAACGGTATGTAGTTACAGAGCCCCACTTCTCATCCCCTTGCAGTCCGCCAGTTATTTTCGCAAGTGTTCCTCTAGTCTATGCTTTGCCATAGTTGTTTTCACTCTAATTACAATATACTCTAATTATTTCTGTAGTACAGACATCGGTAGCAGAAGCTACTCTAATTACAATATACCTTTTCAACACTAATTACAATATACTCTAGTCATTTATGCAGTAGAGACATCGGTACCAGGCACAGGGTCACACTTAGGCCACCATGCTCAGTCACCCGCGAGTTACTTTACTCTTCCCGCGCGCGGGCTTTCTCTTTCCTTCGATGAAGAAGGAGAAGGAGCAAGCGCCATCTAAGGCACATAACAAATTATAATTAAACATGTGTGTGCAGCCTCTATTTTCTTTATATTCTATAACAGGCGGTCAGACGGAGAGAGCTGGAGACACACCGTTCGACAGAGAACTGTCTGCGAGGGAGTCGCAGAGGGAAGCAAACTCCTACGCAGAACCGTCAGTATCTTCTCCAGTCACTTCCTTTATTCCTAAACAACAGAAGTAATTACAATTCTGAATTTAGTTCCGCAGACCGTTGAGCAGCCTCCATGAATAATTCCTGAATTCAGTGCACATTGCGCCCCGCTGCATCTAGCAGCGCAATTTGTGATCTAAACGAAAGGTGTAGGGGCCTAGGGGGTGACAAATAATCAGCTGATTGGCAGCGTGTCGTCCCGAAATCAATTTCCCTATCCGTCCGCTGTAAATAACACAGTGCCACGGGGTCGATTCGAACAAATATATTTATTAGCAGTGCACCGCTAGGAGAATTCTCTTCAGCACTCACTAAGAGTCGCTTCCCGAGTTCTCTCAGTACAAAGGGGTACACAGAGATTTCTACAGGTATTGTCACGCACACTTTAATGTGTCGGGTGCCGGAGTTCTTGGTTGAGCAGGAAACGGACAAAGGGCTACTGCAGATGGACAAACAGCAGCCTCACACCACAGGTTCAGCTAATCATTTTGCAATCGGGTGAGACAATGGCAGGTATCACCTTCATTGTTTGAGACAGCCTTCCGATTTCCCGTTAAGATTGACCATCATCTCCATAGTCAAGCATAATGGGAATCCAATTAATTCCAGACACAGCAATTACCACACAGCACCCAGCCCAGGTAAGCAGTGGTGTGGCTGTTCTGGCCTGAAGGACACTTTTTCAATCAGTATTTTGAGCAGCCATAATTCTCATCCGTCCTAAGATATCAATACAGTTATAGTTTATTAATCCTACACCTCCTCATTCCCCACTTTTTATCAATTCATGATAAACTAGAGCGGCGCTGAGAACGGGGCCGAGAGTTTATTAATAAGGACCTTGCAACAAGTATTTAGACAGGCCAGCACCACACAGCATACTATTATAATTACGATTAGTCCCACAGCTCCATGCAGCAGGTATGATGCCCACGATCCTCCTAGCAGCCACCCCAACCAACTTGTACCTCCTGTAATCGTCTGCCTAAAGCTATCTACTTGTGTCTGGATGTCCTGAATGGCATGGGAGATGTTGTAGGACTCGTCTCTCACGTTGGTGATGCATTTGGCCCCAACTATAGCACATACTCCTCCTTGCTGAGCTAACTGGTAGTCTACAGCATACCGGTTCTGCTGGGCATAAAGTCGAAGCTCTGCCAGTTCCCGGTTCACTGCCTTCAGGCCCTCCATAGTACTCTTTCCCAGTGCAGCCATTCCACAAATAAGGTAGTTCCGGTTTTTTGCGGCTATAGTTCCTGCCGAACCCCCCAGAGAAAGAGTACTCAGGAATCCATAGCCTAACGATGCTAAGGGAGATCCCAATGACATAGGATCCTTCCAATCCTCACAGAACTCCTCACTAAATGACCGCACCACAAGTCGTCGTCGGACATGAGCCTTCTGGGGGCAGGGGACCGTGACCGGCCCGATCGTTCCTATTGCAAACCAGGCTGGCAGAGTGGGGGTGGCTGTGGTGTAAGTGCCACTAAAGAGGAACACATACTCTTCCTTAGCCCGGTAGCAGGTTACATTACCCGATTGCCGTGGACTGGGCATTTGAGAATACCAAGAGATCCCAGCAACATTTCTCCCATGCTCCCTCAGGTAATTCTCCCTGGTTAGCCATTCTAAGGAGACATAAGACAATCTCACGTGGGTCCCGTTCCCTTCTCCACAAACCCATCGCTCTCCTGCAACTAACGTAGCACACCTGGTGGCAGCGCACTCACAGCTAAATCATCCCCCTTTAAACCCGCAATTCCTCTCTGTACAGGTAGTGGCGGCACATACTATCGTATGCTGTACAATTGCTAACCCACAACCCCACCCTATGCCGGTGAAACAGTGGGAGAAGGACTGGTGATGATCTGTACTACTAGGTCCTGTTACTGTTCCTTGCAAGCATTTACCCGGCAGTACCCTTCTGTAAGTTCCCATCTGTCCAACACACTTCGTTTTTGAAAATTCATACTTTAAGAGGGCACTGGGGCTTTCCACTGACTCTGCCAAGGGGAAACAAACGGTGCGATTCCCATGTAGCTGCATATGTATTTTGTAAAACAAATTATCCTCTAACGCCCACACAAGAGTACTGGTAATGGTGAGGAGTCCGAATTTAAAAGGTATTAGCTTTCCTCCGGTGGCCTTCGTTTGCAGTCGCTCAGATAAATCCAACGTTCCTGGCCTTTTACTTTCACAGCTGTCAGTGTTTGGAGTAGTATATGGAAGGGGCCTTTCCACCGAGGTCCCAGTTTAGGGCGCTCCCAATCACGTATCAATACTGAGTCTCCGATTTCCAGTTCAGGCAATTCTGTGTTCTATCCTTCAGGTGGTTTAAAGGCACTCTCCACCTGCGAATGAATAAACTTTAAAGAAGATGTAAGTTGTCTGAAATACCTTTGTAGTTCATCCCCCATGATATTAAGGTCAACCTGTGTGGGGGGTTGGGTGGAAGCGTCCCATGGGGTTCTTCCCGGACGCCCATAGACAATTTCAGCAGCCGATACCCCGGTGGCTGAGTGGGGGGTGATTCTCATATGGTATAATGCTAAGGGGAGAACCTTCAACCAGTTTAGACCTGTCTCTGACACTAATTTGGTTAGTCTATTCTTAAGGGTGCTGTTAGCTCTCTCTACTACACCTGCTGACTGAGGGTGGTAGGTGCAGTGGAACTGCTGTTCGATATGCAATGCCTCGCACGATTCCTTATTTATTTTCCCTATGAAGTGGGGGCCATTGTCAGAACTTATCCGTCGGTGTACCCCAAACATTGGAATAACCTCTGTGAGCAATAACTTTACCACTGTTGAGGCCTTATTATTGGTGGTTGGAAAAGCTTAAATACATCTACTAAATACATCAACAAGACAGTACTTGTAACAATGTACACGCGGTAATTCAATAAAGTCGAGTTGTATGCATTCAAAAGGACCACCTGGCAAGGGGGTTTTGCCTGGGGTGCACTTCACTCCTTTCCCAGCATTGGTTTCTTAGCATATCAAGCACAACCGTATTTTGCCTTGTGCTGCTTCCTCCAATCTGGGGTGCCACCAGGTACGTAGTAAAATGTTACTCATTCCCTTCTTGCCAAGGTGGGTGTCAGAATGTAGGCAGTCGATAAGCATTGGTAACAAAGAATCAGGTATACATACTTGACCGACTGGAGTAACCCAGAGGCCATGTAGCGCAGAATGCGTACACCCGTGCGCCTTCCACATTTGTTTTTCTGAGTCAGGGGCGACCCCCTGTAAGTGCTGCACAGTGACCATGTCTGGGGTGCCCGGCGTTGCTATCTTTGGCTTGCAAACAACTGCTTGTTTTTCCATAGTGGAAACGGTTTTAGACCCCTGGCGTGCTGCCAATTTCGCTTCTATATCTGCCCTGTTATTGCCCTGGGTTATTTGGGAGGCATCTGAAAGGTGAGCGGAGAATTTAATGATGGCCAATTTGTTTGGGAGGAGGATGGCTTGGAGGAGGTTCTTTACATAAACCGCATTCTCTATGGGGCTACCTGTAGAGGACAGAAATCCCCTGTGTGCCGAGAGTTGGCCAAAATCATGGGAAACTCCAAAAGCATAGCGGGAGTCAGTGAAGACATTAGCTACTTTGTCCTTGGCTAAAATGCAAGCTCGGGTCCGGGCAAAGAGTTCTGCTTTTTGGGCAGAGACTGAGGGCTGCAAAGATGCCGATTCCACACTCTGGGAGTCGTAAACCACAGCATAGCCGCTAAGGCGGATGCCCTGTTCAGAAATGTAGGAACTACCGTCGACGTACAGGTTTAAGTCGGCTGACTGGATGGCCTTATCTGAAAGGTCCGGGCGGGGTGCAGTTGAAAAGTGGTTACGCATTAGACAGTCATGAGGTGGAACCGCAAGATCCTCAAGGTGGGGCCTCTAGGAAGGTGGCAGGATTAATGGTCGTACAGTAAGAAAAAGTGAGGAGTGGGTTATTCAGGAGTGCTACCTCGTATCTGTTTAAGCGGGCCTGGGTAAGGAGTTGCGTCTGGTGAGAAGTTAAGAGTGCCGTTACGGTATGGGAGGAATAAACCATCACTGCCTGTTGCAAGGTTATATTGGAGGCTGCTGTTACTGGGGAATAAATGGCTGGAAGCATTTGTGAGCATGGTGGAAGTCCCCCTGCAACTGGGTCCAGCCGAGTGGAGTAGTATGCCACCGGTCTTTTCCTATTCCCTTGGGTTTGAGTAAGGATGGCTGTAGCGCAGTCCTCTAGGACATTCACGAAGAGCTGAAATGGGCGATCATACAAAGGGCGTCCCAGGGCCGGGGCGTTGGCAAGGGCCTGTTTGAGGCTACCAACGGCCTCCCTTTGTTCCTTGGTAAGTTCAAAGGGTCCCACGGACTGGCTTGAGGCCAAGGGTGTGAGGTGCTTAGTAAGGAGCGCCACGTTAGGGATCCACTGTCTGCAGAAATTTACTAACCCTAAGAAGGCGCGCATACCCTTTGGGGTAGTGGGCGGTGGGGTGGCAACTATGGGCATAATACGTTCGGGAGTGAGCCGCCGCTCAGTAGCACTTAAGAGGGTGCCCAGAAATTTTACCTGGTGCTGGGTTCGTTTTACTTTCTGTGGAGGTATTACGTGTCCACACGAGTGGAGCGCTTTAAGTAGTCTATTCGTGTCCGCGATGTTGGCGGGCTCCGAGGGGCTTGCTAGTAAAAGGTCATCTACATACTAGACAATGGTGGATGTATCAGAAAGGTGCAATTCTTGGAGTTGATTATGTAAAACGTGGGAAAAATAGTCGGGGAGTGTATAAAACCTTGCGGGAGGCGCGTCCAAGTGTATTGCTGACCTTGGAAGGTGAAAGCAAATAGGTACTGCGTCGGGAGAGAGGTGAATAGCGAAAAATGCATGCTGCAGGTCCACAATGATAAAAACGCAAGAGTCGGCGGGGATACTGCTTCGAATGGTTGCTGGATTCGGGACCACGGGATGTAATGGCTCCACTATCTCGTTGACCTTACGTAGGTCTTGTACAAGGCGCAACTCTGTTCGTCAGGGTTTGGGGACGGGTAAAATGGGGGTGTTACAAGGTGATTGGCAAGGAACCAGGATGCCCTGTATGCAGAATGAATCTATTAATTGAGTTATTCCGTCGACTGCCTCTCTACGAAGGGGATACTGTGGGACGGAAGGCAGTTGTGCTCCCGGTCTTACACGGATCTGGACTGGGGTCACTGGGGTGTCTCCCACCTCGGACTTCAATGCGGCCCATAAATCGGGGGTGGGTTCATCCGAAGAGAGTCGATGGGGCCGGTGATGGTGTAAAAAGCCCGTCACCGAGAAAGGGACGAGGTAGTTAGTCAGGGTCCCCCCGGCAGAGACTGAGGAACCCCGAAAAGGCTTTTGTCTGTGGGCTAGGAAGTGCTGCCCCCTCCTTCCCCACTACTTCCCCTAAAATAGTGACGGTCACCGTGCTACCCAGGAGCGGAACATACAACCCTTCTAGCTACCTTGAGGCCCCAGTGGGGTCGTAAGCTAGCATCACATGCGGGTCAGTGGTTTCCAAGGGTGCGTTAAAATCGCTGCTCGTGAGGTTCACCGTCCACCACTGAGGAGGCTTTTGAATCCAGAGGATCCTATGGTTTTTAGTACAAGTAATGGTAATACCGTCATCCAGGCATTGTATTTTGAGTTGGAAGGAGCAGAGCAGGTCCCTTCCGGCGAGGCTAATTCCTAGGCTTGTGGTTACTGCAAACTGGATCAGGCATTCCTGATCTTCAAATTTAACTTGTAAGGGTTCAGTTAAGGGGTAGGATCTTTCCTGTCCCTCCAGTCCTCTCAATGGAACTGAAGCAGTGGACAGTTCAACATCATGCTTAGTAATACAAGAGGCTTCAAGGGTCGAAGTATTTGCTCCCGTGTCTATCATAAAGGGAATCGGCTTTCCTTCAACTAAGAAATTGACGATGGGTTCATCGTCCGGGTTATCGGTGAGGGCAGGGTACATGGAGAGGCTACACTCCACGTCTAGATAGGCAGAAAACGGGTTGTTGGTTGAAAAAGGTTGTCGTCTACCAGGGGGTCTGATCTGCCGATGACGGTAGTGGGGACAGTCCCTCCGCCAATGGTCAGGTGCCCCATAAAGGTAACATCCCGTCGGCCAGGCGTTCGCCGGTGCAGGTTGTTGGGGTCCCCTGGGTCGAAGGTAATTACGAGAGGGTGGTGGTGGTGGCCCACAAGGGGGCCCGTACACTGGGGCTCTTAAGTCATTGGGGTATAGTGGGTATCCTTTACCGGACCAGTCAACCTCTTCTGGAACGCAAAATTGCCGCTCCATTTGATAGCCCGTATTGTCTGAGTAGGAAGGTTGGGGCTCAGGCGGTCTCTGCACCATTTCCTGTTTTATCTTTGTGGCTTTCGACTCGCGCCCGTTACTCCAGAAATGGACTGGCACCCTCCTCATTGGCTTGTCGTGTGTGGTCAGGCCAGTTCATGTCATTAGTGCGGATAGATGAGACCACTCCAGCAGGGATGCATTGCAATAAGAGGGCGTTAAACTGGGGGGAGGCATTGCCTCTTTTGTAGGCATCGTCCCCCGCATAGGTACCGTAAAATGAACAGAAACGGTCCCAAAAGTCTGGGCCGTCCTCACCTTGTTTTGGTCGGCATTCTAAAACTTTAGTTATGTCAATAGGGTGTTGGAGGGTTTTACGAAGGGCAGTTCTAATAGTGACCACCTGGTCCTGAGGCCGGACGGCCGCCTGAAAGGCTGTCCAGTCAGCATAGTTCCCCAGGTGTTCTTTCCACTGTACCACTTCATTAGTCGTAAGGGTCATGCAACAAAGGCTGAAAAAGGTCTTGTGGGGCGGCCTGATACATCTGAATTGTCCCAATAACATAATCTATGAAATCCCCTGGGTTGGTTTTACGGTAGGGCGCCCGACTCATGATTAAGCACATCTCCTGAGGCTTCCAAGGGGTGTAAATTTGGATTGTAGGATTAGCGCTGGCTTGGGCTGGATCAGGATTGGGAACACTCCTGTTGGGGAATTGTTTCTTAACCTTGGCTCCCTTAACCACGTTCAACATGGTGGGTAGTCTGGGATCTGTAGGGTCGCCATAATCAGTGGTAGAATCAGAGTCGGTGTCCGTCTGAGAATCTATTGAAGGACCGTCCCTTGCCAGAAAGCTCCGTCGTTTGTCTGTGGCCTTATAGCCACCTGTCTGTGGGCTTTCCCTTCGACTAAGCCGCATACTGGTTCGGGACGCAATAGGTTCATGGACTTGTCCTGTGGGCGGGACTTGGCTAGCAGTCGCTGGTGGTAAGGGCGGGACGGCTGGCGGGCTAGCCGCATTATATGGGGGCCGCAATGAAACCGGGGGGTAGGTAGGGGCTGTGGGTCGGACCATCCAATCCTCCTCCTCTTCGTCCGTATCATTACTTTGGAACAACAGGGGCACGCCAGACATGTCGGGCGGTACCTCCACTTTA
Organism: Pristis pectinata; assembly: GCF_009764475.1. NCBI lineage: Eukaryota > Metazoa > Chordata > Chondrichthyes > Rhinopristiformes > Pristidae > Pristis > Pristis pectinata. Next base: position 52,452,319 of record NC_067418.1, read on the forward strand.
TCCTTACTACTTTTATTTTTATTTTTGCTCTTCTCCTTATACACCTCATTTACCTCTCCTCTCTCCCTTCTGCTACTTTCAGCATCGTGGTCTCCGCACTGAGACTTCAGGACTCCCCAACTCTTAGGATTTCCCTGTTCATCACACACACTAATTCCCCTTCTGCGCGCATTATGTTCCCAGCTAGCCTGCTTAGATTTATTTGTTAGGTCTTCGACCGTTTTTCTCCAAGTAGACATTAATAATTTCCATTTTTCCCCTGTATTCCACTCCCAAATTGCCTTTTCTGCCTTTAAGCATTTATCTACGTCCCAAGTTCCCCCCAATGGCCATATTTCTTTTCCCAATTTCTTATTGAGGCATGCTGATTATTTACGGAAGTTACTCTCGTTCTTCGGATCGTCTTTACATAACTTAGATAGTGGGGTATTGGACCCAGACTTATCGTGAGTTTGTCCCATATTTGTATTCTACCCGATCGGACGGTACGAATCGCTGCGATTACCTATAAGATCGGTCTCTTTCCTTCACCCACTTCAGGTTCCTGACCTTACCGTGGGGGATTTCCCCTCTTAAGAACGGGTCTAAGGCAGGGTGGTAGTACTGGAGAACCGATCTCAGAACTTAGAGCTAAAAACCTTGAAATTCACAACTTAAAATCCCAAATCCAAAACTGGGCACTCGAACCCCCGACAGGACTTAACTTAACTGGGGACTCGAACCCCGAACACAACTTAACTTAACTGGGGACTCGAACACCGAACAGAAATTAACTTAACTGGGGACTCGAACCCCGAACAGAACTTAACTTAACTGGGGATTCGAACCCTGAACAGAGCTTAACTTAAATGGGGACTCGAACCCCTTCTTACCTGTGGCACTCGGACAGGTTCGCGAGGAGTCCGTAAGAGGATTGTCGGTAAGCGAAGGGATCAATCAGGTGTCCGACTGCCTGAGAGGGATCAAGGTGAATCGTACCTTGTGGGCCCGTCCGTCTCACGTGACCGTTATCCCAGTCGGTCGCTCACGCTGCTTCCGAAACCTCGTCTTGGACTCCTGGCTGTCTTGCCAAATTGTCGTCCCGAAATCAATTTCCCTATCCGTCCGCTGTAAATAACACAGTGCCACGAGGTCGATTCGAACAAATACCTTTATTAGCAGTGCACCGCTAGGAGCATTCTCTTCAGCACTCACCAAGAGTCGCTTACCGAGTTCTCTCAGTACAAAGGGGTAGACAGAGGTATTGTCACAGGTATTGTCACGCACACTTTAATGAATCAGGTGCCGGAGTTCTTGGTTGAGCAGGAAACGGACAAAGGGCTACTGCAGATGGACAAACAGCAACCTCACACCACAGGTTCAGCTAATCATTTTGCAATCGGGTGAGACAAAGGCAGGTATGACCTTCATTGTTTGAGACAGCCTTCCCATTTCCCGTTAAGATTGACCATTATCTCCATAGTCAAGCATAATGGGAATCCAATTAAGTTCCAGACACAGCAATTACCACACAGCACCCAGCCCAGGAAAGCAGTGGTGTGGCTGTTCTGGCCTGAAGGACACTTTTTCAATCAGTATTTCGAGCAGCTATAATTCTCATCCGTCTTAAGATATCAATACGGTTATAGTTTATTAATCCTACACCTCCTCAAGCGGAGGATAGAACACAAGATCAGATTCAGAGTCACAGAGAGGTAAAGCACAGACACGGCCTTCAGGCCCAATAGTCCAGACAAACTGTGATACTGATCTACGCTGCTGCGTAGATGACATAAACAAACACGTACCGGACAGTTGCCCATTGAGGCTGTGCTGTTGAGATGTTTACATTAAGGGGAGAATTGCTCTGAATTGGGGAACAGCCTCGCCACAAACGATTTGATAAAATAATAAGGCTCTCATGACTCCAACGTGATTCAAACACGTAGCCTTCTGAAGTGGAGTCAGACGCGCTGCCGTTGCGCCACCAGGTCGCGTGGTGAAGTTAAAATATGTCGCCGGAAATGGTTTAGAAAGATCTGTTCCTGCTCACCTCCCCATCCGGGAACTCTCAAATGTTCCGCTTTCGCACATCTGATATTGCAACCACATTGTCTTCTCTGTGCCTGTAAGCGTTGCTCTTTCAGCACACTAGTCTTTAACCCCTTGTCTGTATGTCTCTCGCACCATGATATTCGTTTCCTTCATTTTTCGGAGGTTCAGAACTGAAGGGAGATGAAATATCTTGAGTCAGGGCATGGTTTATCCCTTCTGGTTCATTTGCTGGAAATGTCAGAGTCCGTCCGTTACACTTAAGTTGAGTTCCATCGATATCTAGAACTTGAAGGAACAAATGGCCAGGTGAAAATGCAGGGAATTCGTGTTTCACAAGAAAATAAACAAGATCTTGGTGAAAGGCAGCGTAATCAGAAAGGGCTCAATGGTCTGCTTCTCTGTAAATGTCTCAAGTTCTCTATATCGGTTCAGCTCTCCCACAAAGACATTCTCTCCCCATCTCTTCACTTGCTTCGCATTCCTCTGTTTCCTTGACACACTACATCACCATTCTCTCTCTCCCTCTCCCAGCCACTATCCGCCCCCTTCTCTATTTATCTAACAATCTGTAGATCTACCCCTCCGTCCATTTGCACTTCGACGCAATCTGTTAATTTTACGGCATAGTTGGACTCCAGTTGACGCATCATGTCTAAATCGTGTATTTATCCGAATTCGTGGTAACAACACAGAATTCTTGGAAACGGCAACGTCAACTGTCTGCCAGACTGAAGAAATATTTATCATAACAGTGTAAGTTCCGCCTCGGAGGGGACTTCTATGCAGTGTCAGTGAAGTACCACGAACAGAATGGATGAACTTTGAGATGTTATCTGAGGACGGATCGGGAAGTGGCAGGGCGTCCGAGCAGTCGGAGGCGCTGTATTGCGGCTCCATTCTCTCCGGCGACGTGTGCTCGAGTTTTCCTTTGCTATTTTGGACCACTGTCGATGCACTGATCAGTACCAACAGTAGCCCGGTGACCACTGTCAATCTTACCGATGTTCTGCGACTTGCTGTTTAACACTTTCATGTTGCCTCCACTGTCGGCAAATCAAGTCAGTACCAACATAACAGAGGATGATTTCCTGCATTGTAAATCAGGAATATTTCTCGATTAGAATGTGAGGAACCGATTGGGAAATATGTTGTTCCGATATAATACCATGCACGGAGAAGTTACGATTAACTCCAATGAAGAGGTGCCTCGGAAACAGTGATCAAAATGTGGTAGAATGTAACAGTCAGTTCGAACATTGGTGTAGTTCAGGGTGACTGCATGACTTTCTATCCAACAAAAAGGAAACTCTGAACGTAGAGTTGGCAGGTAGTCTGAGGTGGATTGCGGAAATACACCGAGTGATCCAAGTGTGGATGGAAAATGGTTATTACTTAAAGATGGGAAGTCCGAATTCCAAAAGGCATTCCCTCAGGGAAGAAAGGTGCAACGTGAAACGCATGGAAGGTGCAGAACCATGACATATAGATGCGGTTAGGAACCAAATAATTCCGAAAGAAAACATTCACATATTTTCAAAACAAAAAATGAACCTGGATGTTGGGAATGTTTTAGAATTCAGCAAAGTATTACAGAGAAACTGGTCTGGAAAACAACCGAAACGTTGGCATCAAACTCAAGAACCGTTGAAGCAGGCTGCAGGGGATTTAAAGTGCATGGACGAACAGTTGGCCAATAGTTTCAGTGATAGGAAGGTAATCCGTTTTACTTTGCACGGGTGGGTTCAGTTGCCACTTAGCCACGGGTGGGTGATTGGTCCATGCGATGTCCTGACTGGTTCAACATAATTTTACTGCCACCCTCTTGTAACTTTTCACACCGTCACGCAAGTGAACCGTTGGAGATAACAAGAACAGAAATTGACAATTGGTCATGTTCACAAGAAACATTAAAAGGATCGAATGAATATCGAAATAACGCGAGAGATGGGGGACCGGTGTTTCTGTTTCTCTTTTCCTTCCTGTTTTCAGTTCCCGGACCTTAACAGCGAATGCAAGTGGAAATGGGAAACGATTCCGATGCAACACGGAAGACACTTGGACAAGTAAGTGCAAGTGACCGGATAAGTTGCGACTTAAATATGATGTTTTGATAAATGTGAGAGATTTCCGGACCAAATTAAAAACACAGATTTCCGCTGATGGGGGAACCCACAACAATTATTTAGCGAGCCTAGTGAGGGATAATGGCAGGAGGCACTTGTCCACGCAGAAGTTACGGACTGTGCTGTGAACTCACTTCCTCGGTAAAAAGGCATCGGGTATCCGTTCTCCCAGACCACCTCTGTCCAGTTAATCTTATGTTGCATTCCCATGTGGATCAATATGAATTTCAGTCTGTTTAGAGCCAAGCATGGAAGATTTCTTTCATCTGTGCTCTCACATAATACAAACGGGAGACACTGGAACGCCATGAACGGTACGTAACAGCTTATCTGTTCGTAGGCAATTCGGGTTTCAAAAGGTGATGTGAGAACGACGCTTCCTCACCTCTCATCCCATGCAACTTATTCTCCACAGTGTCAGCATCGCAGACTAATTTTCCAGTTGTCACTAGGCCTGAATGAACACCCAACAAGAATTAACGAGAAGATCCGCAGCTGCCTCCAAGACACGTGTGCAAAGTCTACTGGAGTGACTCGGAGATATCCACCAATGATTGGGGCTGGTGGACAGATGGTAGAATTCTGGCTGACGAGAGGTGACTCATATCTGGTTTTACCCGAAAACTTCAGAACTACATTCGAAGATCACTGCCTTATTAATGGCCAATAACTGAGTCCCGCCGCAGAGTATGGGAGCTCTTCCGTCAGGCCCGTGCCAAATCTGTGCCCTCTTGCACTTTACCAACAAATTTTAAGTGAAACTGGAGGAAGAACATCTCTGAATATTTTCAATATTTTCTTCTTTTATCCCCCGCCTGTGAAATTGGGCCATTCATCACGTTAGTGCATCGTTTCCGATTGATCGACCGGCTGCGATGGTTATGCATTGCTGGGACGCTTTATCCGTGTTCGTGTCCTCTAAAACTGCGAATTAACCTGTTTCATTAAAGGCATTCATGTTTCCTGATCCATCGATAGTCAACAAAACTCACCAGCGGCTCGTTGGTCTAGGGGTATGATTCTCGCTTAGGGATATGTTTGGGCTGATGTGTGAGAGGTCCCGGGTTCAAATCCCGGACGAGCCCCTTTTATTTCAGAAGCACTGATTTCCTTCGTATTTCATATCACTGACGCAAGGTAATTGTCTGATAAGTGAGCAAGACTGGAAATGTGTTGTGAGATGCAGATGCTTTGTCTGCACGGTAAGCCTGTGGAAAATGATGGATCTGCATGTTGATGGGTTTTTTTGGGACTGATGTGTTAGAGACCGAAATAGAGAAGTGCAGCGAACTTTCCGAACAACTCCTACTTTTGTTTTGGCCAGGACAAAAGTGGCACGAAGTTGCAGACAATTTAACCACCACTGACGGAAATTGGGGCCCAAACCCGAATTTAACGCCCTCGCTCACACCGGTCACTTTACTGTGTCGTCATCTTGTGATTGCGAGAGCTGGAAATTTAACTCTGACCCCAGTTTCTGACGCCCCAGATTTTGTGTCGTAAATCTGATCTTCACCCTATCCGGGAACACCTTGTCTACGGATGCGATTATAAGTTATCAGTCGACACAGAGAGGCTAGTTGGGGAATTCCACAGGGAAGAATTGATAACTGAAGAATGAACACCTTCCTGTCATATTCAGGTGGAAGTGACAATCCCTGTCCAGCTTTCATTTGCAGCGTTCATTGTTTGTTTCATTGTCAATGAATTGAACAGTGGCCCACCTTTGCAGCAGTCTCGTGTGTGAACCCAATTCCGTAATATCATACTCCAGTTGGCTATTTCGCAGAAAAACACTTTGTCTCATTTCACGCAGCTTACCTTCAGTATGAACGGTTGCCAATTTAGATGTTCCTTTGCAAACATCTGAGGCTGCATTTTGTGGTGAGGACGCAGGAAACGTTTTCGTCTGATGACTCTTCCATGAAGGTCATATTTGTGCAAGGGTCGCTGCAGAGTAGAAGAGTGCACCACCACTCCAGAGTCTGCGAAATCTTCATGGAGGTCTTTTGCAATCAAACCGGGGTTTTGATTTACTTTCTAACAATCCTACGAGCAGTTCTCTCGGAAAGTTTTCTTGGTCTTCCAGACCTGAATTTGACCTCCACCGTTCCTGTTAAGTAGCATTTGCTACTTACATTACGAACTGAGGAAACGGCTACCTGAAAACACTTTGCTATCTTCTTATAGACTTCTCCTTCTTTGGGGGCATCATTTATTTTAATTTTCAGAGTGTTCGGCTGCTGTTTAGACGAGACCATGGTTGCAGATTGTTGGGACAAGGCTTGAGGTGTCAGGGTATTTATAAAGCATTGAAATTTGCATCACCTGGCCTTTCCTAACGATGACTGTGAACAAGTCACAGCCTTACAAGTTAATGAAGGTCTGAGACCTTGGTGAAAGCTCAGATCTCTTGGGGCGCCCAAACCTTTGCATGGTGTCCTTTCCTTTTTTCACTCTAAGACTGTACAAAACAAAAATAATACACTAATCTTGCTTAAAATGTTGAAAATAATGTTTCATCTTTAACGTTATGCGTTTTGGAGATCAGTTCATCTTCTGCTCTCTTAAATATTCACAGTAACAGAGATTTTGACAAGGGGTGCCCAAACATTTTCACGCTACTGTATATGCATATTTATCTGTATGTGTGTGTATGTGTGTGGAACAAAATCAGAAGAATGTATTTGTGCGGAAAATGAACGTAAAATGACGTCTTTTATTGGTTGACCTCATCCGGAGGCAGATCCGCTATAAACCTATTTTGCTCACGGAGTAAATGAGATGTTCAGTCTACTCGCCTCTGAACTTTGGGGGGCACCTTTTACAAGGTATTGGTCGCTCCTGTTGTCGGAATTATTTCAGAATCTGCACCACATGCCGCATAAAACTAATCAACGAAATCGGCTCCAATTCAGAGAGCCCATGAGTAGAATCAGCATGAATAAAACGAGAACATGAGGAATAGAAACAGGGTCAGGCCAATTATCCCCTCGGGCCTATTCCTCCATTCAGCTGAACTTCCATTTCTGCACGACTTTACTCCACCCAACCAATATCCATTTCTTGAGTACAGCAAATGTTGTTCTCTGTTTAAGTGTGTGTTTATTCCAGGTTCCAGCTGATTCCCGTCAATGTTGTAGTGATTTCCATCGATGCGGCCACGGAGAACCACATATCCCCGCCGATGTTCATATCGTGCTCAGCTGATACAATACAACACTGTTTCCCGAATAAGATTGCCGAATTTTGAGAGTGCATCCGTCGGGCAGGAGAGCTGGTCTCAAAAACCAAAACACAAATTCGTGGCACACCCTGTCCGACAGTATCATGGAACTAAATTTACCACTCAGGCATCTGGACATCTGAAGCAAAACTTTCGGTTAATATTGGATATTTCAGGTTCGCAAATAACAAATAAACTGAAGACACCCTTGCGATGAGAACTAAGGGATCACAGTAAACGATTCATCAATCAATCCCCAACTCTTCCAGTGCCTCAGATGTGTGCACACTCTCTCCAATGACCAACACGTACTCAGTCTGTCCATGTCTGTCAATAACAGCGAACGTTCTTTTTCCGGGAACGAGAATCCACGTTCCCTGCGAAACTCCCATGTGTAGGGACTGGAGGAGGTCAGTCCGCCCTCCAGCTCTTATGCTATTTTTGCAATAATGCTCGTTCTTTGTCTCTGCTCAATCTACGTTCCACCCTCGAGCTCAACGGGCAGACAGATCGTATGCTGGCAAATGGGTTTAGCAAAAAGTTTAAAATGACTGGCCGAAGGGCCTGTTTCTGCATTGTTCGCCTTGATGGAATGGCAAGTGGTTGTTGTAAACCGAACAGAGTGTTGGAATAAATGCGTCCTTTTCTGGCTGGAATCATTCAACTGGCGGATTTTCCTCGAGATCGATTCCTGGCCCTCAAGTATTAACTGTTTCGCAGGAAGAAGGAACGCAACGTCAGATTTCCACATCTGCGGCTGATAGAAGGGCATTGTGCGATGACGACCTTGTTATTCCGCTCAATACCTGGCCGCTTCTTCTCCCAGGGGGTTAGAATCCTCCGCGGCCGCAACTCTCCCGTGCGAATACTCGCATTCTCACGAGTATTTGTGAAATCAGTCGGTGCACTTCGAGCTGAATCACCTCGACAGATCGGTTCCCTGAAATTGAAAAGCTTTCGAACCGATTATTGTTTCTAAAGTGATGCAGATGTCAGGTGCGGACCACCAACCGGGCTTTCAGAGACAGGTTGGACTCGGAAACATAGCCCAGTGTCTCCACTCTCTGATCCAGACACTGCCGGCGGAGAGCTGTTCCTCCCCGCAGCAGCCATGCCTGGAACCCGCCTGATGACTCTCTTTATTGAACGGGACAATGCCGCTGCCGCTCACATACTGGCTCGGTGCGTCTCTTCACACACTATGTCCGTTTCGCCTTGCTCATGTTGGTAAATTAAACTCCATTCAATCGTCTTTTGCCAAGCGTTCTATGAGTCAATTACTTCCTTGAATCCAATACGTGGGGCCTACTTTTACATGGTGTCGGCTGCTAAGTTGCACCTCCAAACACCAGACCTTCCCGCTGTCCAAACATGGTTTGCTGCTCACTGCTGTCCGAATAAAGCGTAGGAAAGTGAGGAACCAGAAAGCTGGGAAGGAATGAGTGGACCAAATGGGGTGATGGTGACAGGGCGAGAACAAGTGCAAAAATGGGGGCGTTTAGAGGACCAGTTAGAAACATGGTATGTTTCTTTGCCCACAGAATGTGCTGCTGGTAGCGACGCTGAGGTAGATATGCAAACAAAAAAATCCTAAAAATCGGAGCCAAAGTATTTGTCAGACATAGTTAGTCAGTTTGAATGCAGACAGAAAGGAAGAGTCAGTGACACCATGTTGAAAAATTCGACATTCACTCCATTATGCAACGACGTTCCCAAATGGAAGATGAGTGGTTGCTCTGCAAGCTTGCGCTTGGCTTGGTTTCAGCAGTGCAGGAGGCCACAGAGACAGGAAGCTCGATGCGGCAGTTTGTTGGCAAACTAAGGTTCTGGATTGCTGAAAGATCAGTGGAGTTCCTGCGAACCGAGTGATCAGCCAATCTGTGTTTGTTTTCTCCAGTTATGTCGATGACCTAAATGTGATCACTGAATGCAGTACACTGGACAGCGAGAAGTACTGGTTAATCGCCGAGTCAGCTGGATGTTAAATTATTTGAATCCCGTCAAGAGGCGACAAATCCTCAAATTCGAAAATAATTTCACAGGGCTGGATTTTATGAGCACAGCGCTCTTCTACACCACCGCCTCCCACTGCCCCGTTATTCTTTTATATGGGACTGAGATACAATTTCGTATTTCAATGCTGCTCACGGCATTGGCCAAGGTAATGTCCCCAGTGTTGGGCATCGGTGACAGTGTCATCATTTCTTCATTGATTTGCCGATTATTATGCTGAGTGTCAGAACCGAAGCAGCTCATTGGGGAGAGCGTCAGAGTGAAGATCTAACTGTCCCGGGTTTCGGCAGTATTGGTTTGAATCTCATTGTATCGCTACACAACTTGCTCTGAACATTTTGTTGATCTTGACAGACAGTTTTAGGTAACTTCGACAGAATTGGAATGAGAAGACTCGAACTGACAGTTCCACAGACGCGAAAATGCCGAAGCGGCAATGTGTTTGGATAGTGAGGGTCGGAGGGTCAGGTTTATTCCGACTTACTTTGCCAGACCGTTATTTCTAGGAGTACACAGCGGAAGCAGAAATTCAGTTTTCGTCTCAAGAGAAAGAAAACAAACAAGTGTCTGCGTTGGAGAGCATGTCGCTCACACTGCCGGAGCTCACGGGGATTTCAGTGACCGGATAAGCCATACGTTTATGGAGCCGTAACTTCGTGGGTGCCGGGCACAGGAAAATTCATCGGCGTGTTGTGATCAAAAGAAGTCGAGCTAAAACATAAACACTTCTTCTCCACTTAGAACAAATCTGGAGCTGACTGGAGTGCGAACGAGATACAGAGCAGGGAGCACCAAAACATATTGCATGCGGCACGTTTCAGGTTGTAAAAACGAGAAAGAGGAACGCTGACTACCAAAGAATTAATGGGTAAATTTAAGTAAAAATAATAGGAAAGAAGAGAAATGTTCAGGAAATTTAACCACGAGTATGAATGTGAATCCAAGGTTCTACATTCCATATAAATACGTGAAAACTATCTTCCTCCATGGAGGAGTGGTGCCCATTAAGACAAAATGGAAACTTGCAGGCTGGCGCCAGTGGGACTATTAACATACCGAATGAGCGTTGTGCATTAGTATTCAAAAGAAATAGCATTTTAAACAAAATATCAATGAGATGGAAGGTAGTTGAGATTCTACATGCGCCAAGAAAAGATCAAAATCTTAAAAAGCTGGTCTTCTTCTTCATTAGCAAAGTCAGAAGATCCTTATGGTTTAAATGTCAGAATTATTGGGGAATACTGGTTGGAAGCGGGTGCCGCTGGAGGAGGGGAGAGTCATAGATCTTCCTGTCTTGTTGAAAAGTGGCCAGGCCTTTCAACCTGAGTGGTAGTAAAGCTTTTGTAAACAATGACCCAGACCAAGATTGACAGACACCAAGAGGAAGGTCAACTAATTAGTGCAGGGATATTCAGGGGCAATTCGAGTTTAACCAATTCGACCCGGTTTTGCGGACAAGGTAACAGATGGAGCTGACAGGGCTTATGCATGATAGTGTACATGTTCTTCCAGAAAGAGTTTGATTGGACGCCACAGTCGGTAAAAGCATGGCTTCAAAGTAACATTGATAAGGTGGGTGCAGAGATGGCTAAGGGACAGCTTGTTATACTATAAAGGAAGAGCGTTTCCCAGGGATCTTTATTATGGGCTCTGTTTTTTTTTTTCTGTTCATACATATTGCAGACTTAGAATTAAGAATGGAAATCATATTTTTCAGTTTTGCAGTTGTAACAAGGTGGGGACGGTTTAAACAGCTAAAAGGACAGTGATAATTCACGGGAGATACGAACAGAATTCGGAAATGGTCAGTCGCAAATTGGATGTAATTACATATGGACGGGCAGGACCGGCCACTCACTACCGCGGGGTATTGTTTTTTTCAGGCGAGACAGAGAAAGATGCAGGTGATGTTTTCCGATCAGTCAAGACATGCATTACTTCAGTATTGAAGGGTGATAACCCAGAAGGCTACTCAAAGCCTTTTTGTATAGTGTTAAGGAACAACTAGAATGACGTCGCTTTTCTTGCGCTATGATACAGACTATCCGTACGGTGACAGGAAGCAGAGGAACACATACATGTGAGGGAATTTCAATATCCCGAAAACTAACGTAGATTGCCTTCGCGTAAAATAAGTTCGAGGGAGTGGATTTTCTGAGATGTCTCCACGAGAGCTTTTGTTGTAGTATTTTCTTGAGACCGACAAAAGGAGAACCACTAGGCTATATCTTGGAGAATAAAGCAGGTCAGGTGGACGTAGTATCAGCGGGGGAACATTCTGGATGTGGCGACCATATCTCCCGATATTTCAAAGGGGTTATAAAAATGATAGAGATGGGCCAAGAACACGGATCTTAAATTGGGAAAACCAAAGTTCTTTTAAATAGGACAGCAGCTGTCAAGCTAGACTGGCTGCATCCACTTGTCAGTAAATCTACATGTGCAGACTGGGAATAACTCACAGCACAAATAGCAAGAAGTCAGCGCCAACATGTTCCTGCAAGGGTGAAAGGCAAGGGTAACGATTATAGGGAACCCTGTGTGTCGAGGGATATCCAGAGGTGGTTAAACAGTACAATCAACAGATCTACCGCTGGAAAAGAGTGAGGGTGCCGTTAATAGTACAAAAAGCGCAGGGAGACTTGGAAATGGAATAATGAAGATAAACATGAACAAGGAAATCACTGGTGCACAGGATTAAGTTGAATCTGAAGTCGTTTTCAAATGTATTAAGACCAAGGGAATAATCATGGAGAAGGAATAGGCCACACTTCAGACAACGGGGGCAACGTGTGCGCGGAGACGGAAGGAAAAGGTGAGTCCAAAATGAAACGGATTTAAAGATAGAACATACATCGTTTAAGGTGGTGAAATTCTCTTGTATGTCGCCATATGAAAAGAGGATTGACTCGGTAATTCTCCGTACTCAAAGGTGGCGTTAAGTTCTCAGGAGTCGTGTGAGATTTATTCGAGATTGCCTCGGGTGCCAACGAAAGACGTTGCCAGTTTCCAGCTAATTTTGGAAATCACCAGTGGCCACAAGTGAGACACCAGACGGTAAATGAGGTTCCTCTTATCAAGAAGGGCAGCAGGGAAACGCCCGGCAATTGCAGAACTGTGAGCCTAATATCAGTCGTCCGGAAATTGTTGGGAATGATTCTGAGGGACAGGATTAATAATCACTTGGAAAGGAAGGGACTAACCGGACACAGCCAGCACGGCTTTGTCCAGGCCATATCCTGTCTCAACAACCTGATCAAACTTTGAACAGGTCAGCTAGGCACGTCCCCCACTCCTCGTGTAAAGGGGAAACGATGGGAATATCCACCCAACACTTCAGCCCTTCCCAGGGTCATTTTTCATTGCGATTTCCTGGACTACATCCCCTCCCCAGCAGCCACCCCACTCCATCCGGCCCCTTTACTTGGAACAGCAGGCAGTGAAACACTTAGCCTTTCATCTGTTCCCTTATTACCATCCCCGACCCGGTGTATTTAGGTGAAGCTCGATTCCATTTCACCTCTCCCAACCTGGTGCACTGCAGTTGGTGTTCAGAATGTGGTCTCCTTTGTATGAGAATATAAACCAGAACGTTATTTCTGCAAATTTGTTTTTCCTCCTGCACTGTCTACCAGATTCTGTGCATTGTTTTTTTGAGTCATAGAGTTCTACAGCACAGAGATAGGCTCTTCTGCCTTGCAAGTCTATGCCGTTCGTCAAGTGACCATTGATACTAATCAGATTTGTCAACACGAGATCCCGAGCTTTCAACAAAAATCAACTTCATCACAAACGTCGATTTCCACTCTATATACAAATCAGTACAGATTTCAATATCATCATTCGCTGACTTTTTTGCGGAGCTCGGTACCGTGAGCTTCACAGGGATAAATTACCAGGAATTGCACTTGCCTGTGAAGTAGGACAGCACAGCACATGAACTGGCCTTCGGTCCATGACGTCTGTGCCGAGCACGATGCCAATTTCCACGCTCTGGAAACGATCTGTTTGCCCAATGATTCCAGAAACTTTGATTAGCTTTACCTCAGCATCCACCGCTCCAGAAGGAAAAACGCATGTTTGTGCCAAGCACGTTTTGGAGTTCAGGCCCTGTAATAGAGGCAGCATTCTGGCAAAACTATTCTACACCCTTGACAAAGCCTCCCATCCTTCCTGTAACGGAGTGACCAGAATTGCTGAGAACACTCCATCTGCAGCGCAACCACAGATTTATACAGCTGCAACTTGACTTCCTGACTATTATACTCAATACCCCGACTTACGAAGACAACCATGCCACGCAACTTCTTTCCCATCCTATCTACTTACATGGTCATGTCCAGGGACGTCTGGACATGGAGCCCAAGATCCCTCTGCACACCAATGCTGTTGAGGGTCCTGCCATTATCTGTATGTTTTTCTCTGATGTTTGATCCCCCGAAGTGCACCTCACTCTTACTGTGATTCAACTCCATCTGCCATTTCTCCGCCGATGTCTGTAACCAATGTACATCCTGTTCTCTCATCTTCGCCGCTGTCCATAACTCGACCAACCTTTGTGTCGTCTGCCAACGTACTAACCCATCCATTAACATTTTCGTCGAAGTCATTTGTGTACATCACAGACAGACTGGGGAGTCATTCACTGCTGTCGACTGGGCGGTGACTAACCGCGGCTGTGCTCTCACATCAATTTACAGTTTCACTCGCAAAGGAGTTCTGTAAATGCAAGAAACCGAGTGTCAAACTTTTATTTTAGGAAAGTTCTTCCATATACTTCGGCACCTGGATAGTTCAATGATGAAGAAATATAAAGAACCAAGTGCACTTCAGATGATGGCCAGCCCCGGCTCAATATTGTACTCACTGAAGGGAAACGCCACGATCCCCTGCCGCCGACCAGAGCTTTGTTCACCTGTTTTTTTTTAATGTTATAAATGATATCACTGGATATTTAACAGTGCATTTGAACTGTTCTCGGAATTTGGATTGTGTCACCCCACAAATAAATATATTTTATAGGAACGTAACTTGACAAAAAATATCCAACACGGTGAAATACAAGTGAAGAGCAATTGTAGTGTCTGGGATTAGTCCCGGCCACATTGTAATGCATGAAGTCCAAAATATCCACCAATCACAGAAGATTGAAGCTTCTGGAAATGGTGAAGAGTAAGATCGCAGACTTCCTTCTGCTCTCTATCTCTGGGTTACTGATTCTCCCCCTTGTTCTGACCCCGCAATCCCGACTCACCACTAATATGTGCCTTATTGAGCAGTAAAATGAAATCGAACGGTACCAATGGAGCAAAGAAATTATCAATACAGTCAAATCCCACTCAAGCCTCCTCAGGACAACAGTTTGGTTTTGTTTTACAATCCCACGGCACGTTGTCGACTATCACCGCTGGTTCATTCGGAAAGAAGAAGGGGACGTTCTTTGTACAGAGAACAATGCCGGTCGTTGTCAGGACCACTGTCACAGTTGTCGCCGTGCAACACCTAGCTTTCAGTTTCTGGAAACAGATGGCGACAGATCGATCAAAGGTGAAGGTTACGGTGAACCAGAATGCACAGACCGATGGAGCAAAGAACGGCACCGCGATAATACTGCAGACAGCGGTAACTTTCAAGGAAGATACCGGAAAATAATAACAACTGATCCAACCGAATATGGCTTCGGTGCTTACAGCCAGAAGATCCGCAACCACCATGTCCACAAGGTACCGAGTGGTGCAGGAGGCGAGACCGCTCTTTACCCGAGAGATAATCACAACTGCTATCAAGTTAACTGCGAAAACAAAATCATCGGGAACTGGAGATTAGGAAACTGCAAATGTTAGAAGAGAAAATTGTAAAGGTGGAAGGAAAATCCCAAGGTGTGAGACAGATTATTTCCGAATGACTGGATAACGGCATTGAAACCAAGTGTGGAAAGACAATCATGAGCACTGAAACAAACGGTACATTGTAAGAATGAAAACAAAACAGTTGAGTTTGAAACCCCGACCGAAAGACGGTATTGAACACAAGGAACAGGGTTAAATGTTGTTATTCCTCGGCCTGCGGTATACGGACATTTAACCGTCACTGAAAAGAAACAAAGACCTGGCGAGGGCAGTACATTGGAGGATGGGCTGATGTCTCGCAGCTCTGAGACGTACGCTCAAACTTGACCCCCGTGCTGTTGGTGTGGAATATCCCAGTTTTCCCATAACGACCCTGGTTCACTCCAGGCGTCACGCTTAACTCCCACATCCAAAGACAGGATGATGGGTAGGTTAACCGACAACTGTAAATATTCTCCCACATCTGAGATAGTGCTGTGTATTATGTTAATCTGCCATTGTAAAGTGCCGCGAGTGCGGAGGTGAACAGTGAACCCTGGACTTGTTAATGAAAATGAGGGGGAGTAAAATGGGAATAAAGTAGGAGCCGTGTTGATGCGGGCTGAGTGTGCGACACGGACCTACTGGGCAGAACCATCAGTTTCATATATTTCGGAATTATGTCTCTTCCTGTACTGATTGCAAGTGGTAAAAAGGGGAAAAATTACTTCCGTTAACCAGTAACGGAAGTGAGTAAGGTTGTTTTATTTCACTAGAGTTTATTTCCAGATCTGAGCAGCAGAGAGATGATATCACGTCAATTTGAAGTCAGGACCAACTACACTTGTCGGAGGTTTTTCCCGGGTGAACATGTTGCCAAGAAAAGATTTTACGTCACTGTAGTTACTACAATACAACTTCCACGGGGTGTCTTTTATTGTGGTCAGGAAAGAGGGCTTAGAATTATTGGGATAGACGAGACTATCTTCCTGATAATGGAATGGGTGATCTTTGGCAGATCTGTTGCATTCTCTGATGATCTCTCTGGGTGACATCGATGCAATGTCGAAACGAGTCATGGGGCGTCACTTTCAAAATACGCTGAAATTCATTGGAATATTGAACGTGCCTCCCATGACATTGTTGATGGAACAGCGGTTTGGACAGCCATGTCCGATGGTAGGAAGCCGCTGCCGCTGCATATAAATCCAGTTCGACCTGCCTGGACCAGAATGCCCAGTAACTTATTCCAAATATTTCGACGATTAAGCACGCACAGATACGGACATATTCTCAAATTTGCTGACGTTGATGCAATCGTCCGCTCAAGCAGGAGCATGTTTATCACAAAGTTTGCTTCCTTGAATGTAACAAGATAGTTGTTATTACTCCCTCAATAATCACTGTAAAATGCAAAACGTATTGTGTTCATTTCTCTAAAATCCTTAACTTCTGTGACATTCTCGACGTAATATCTGGACTAGACATAGGTATTCATATAACACGTCGTCCAATTTCTGTGGCCATCCTTTTATCCAATGGCGAAGGAGCTTAACACTGGGGGTGACAGGTTTACGGTGAGGTGGTAACAGAAAAAGGAGATCCGAGGGTTAATTTTTTCACACAGTGCGTGGTGTGTACATGGAACAAGCTGCCTGAGGAGCTGGTGGAGCGAGGTACAATTACAGTGTTTCTGAAAGATTTGGAGATGTACAGGGACAGGACAAGGATCGAGTGATCTGGGCCAAATGCAATAAAATGGGATTGAATGAGACAGGCATCTATGTCGGGCAAAGAGACGTTTATCATGCTGTACACTTCTTTGCCTCCATGAGCGGATCAGCACCGGTACATCAGGATGATCCTAGGACTGAATGTTGAATTGATGTCTGCCATCATTGAACAGAAATCAATAAGTTGCAATAAAATTGAGATTTTCAAGGTAACCGAAGAATTCGGTGGAAAACCAAAGAAAACGATTTTTCTCTGGTGATGTAGCCGGCGACAAGATCATGTTTGGTTTGCATTGGTTGGGTTTATTATTGTCACTTGTGCCAAGATACAGTGAGGAACTTATCTTGCATACCGATCCTACAGGTCAGTTCATTACACATTGAGCTAGGACAGAGTCCATTGATGTAGTACAGGTAACTTCAATAACAGGACAGAGCAAAGTGTCTCAGCTACAGAGAAAGTGCTGTGCAATAAGGTACAAGGTCACTGCAAGGTAGATCGTGAGGTGTGATGCTGACGCGTGAACCAATGGCGATGGGCTTGGTGCTCTTTACTTCATGTGTTGGCTGAACAATCCCCGGGTCATGTCCGAGAATATTTCAGATGTCCGGGTTTACTGGTGCTGATTGTAATTACCGGGTAACCAATTGTAAAAGGTCTCAACGAAATCTGGTTCACCACGACGACAAAGCAGCGTCGTTTCCACCGACGAAAACGGATATTGTCAAACACACATTAGGGCCGGGGAACGATCCGAAAGGTAAATTATAAAAATAACAAAGCCTGAACAGCCAATCACCCAGGTCCCATCATCAGAGTCCAGAACTGTTGAGTATGAAGAAGCCGCATCTGCATGAAGACACCGTGCTGTGCTCCAAAACTATATTGTCATTGAATAAGAAACGAAAACATGCTTACTGATCCGCTCAGTTTCTCCAACAGCTCATTTGTTTCTACAGATTCCTTCGGACTCTTGTTTCTGCATGGTAGAACTGTCACGGTCGGCAATGAACTTATTCACGGTGAAATGAATGAGAAGCGATCTCTTGGAAATGTCCAAAGTTCCTAAAGGTCTCGGTAGGTGATATGTAGGCAGGACGTATCGCGTGAATGAGGATTCTTCTTCAGGGAGCACATCTTAGGAATCAGGGGCACACCGTTCATAACTGAGATGAGGACACAATTGTTCTCCAGGAGGGCGATGAGTTGGTGGAATGCTCTGCTACAGGAGGCTGTGGAGACCAAGTTTCTGATCCTATGTCAGAAGTGGGTAAACAGATTGCTGGAAGAAAAAGTCATCAATCTGTATGGCGAGGGATCTGGTTCATGCCACAGAGATTGAGGAATAACCGAGGACATAGTGAATGATGGAACATTCTCTCAATCTCCAAGTCCTCCTGTTATCCCTTGCGCATTTCTGTCTTCCACACTATCTGCTCAATGGGGGATCATGATCAGTCAGCATGTAATTTTTCCTTTGGGTCAACGGCCCTACAGAAGGTCATTGGGAATCCACATTCTTACTTCATCGAGTTACACTTGCCTGCGAGCTTCAGTTCAATGTTCATATTCGGCTCCACTGACATCAGCATCAATGAAGGAAAGTTACCACAAGTGCGGAGAACCTACCAAACGTTTAACCACCCGATTGAATCGCACGGATAAAATGGCTTTGTTTGTTAAAACCGTTTAATGTTTTCGGTCTCTGAATCCTTCATAAACTCCTGAACCTGTTATAAACTTAATATCCCATATCGAAGCGAGCCGAGCAAACGAGGTGGACAACTCTGTGAGCTGAATGGGCACATCAGCACAATCGACCTGTTCACAGGATAAGGGAAGGGTATATGCGTCTGTTTAATGTGTAACGGAGCTGCAGACAGGGGAAAGAAGACCTGCGTTTCTGACCGAAATATATGGAGATGGTTCAACATATGATTTCGTCATTGAAGTTTAGTGTTTCACCTCAAAACATCATTCACCGTCAGTGGATGTATATCGTGGAGCAAAAACGTAAATATGAAAGCTGTTGACGCGCTGCTCAGATGAGTGGAAGTAATGTTAAAGCTTCGGGAATTCTTTCCGGTCCCACGGGAACAATATCTCTGACAGATATGAAGACAGTCTCTGCAATGCGCTGGCAGTTGGATTTCAACACCAAGTACCAAGTTTCTCCATCACTTCTCTGCCAGGATGGCGGTACTTCGTCTCTACATACCGTTTCCCGCGTTGGCCCCCGTTTTACAGACAGAAGCCATTTTCTATCCCATTATCGCAGCCGTTGGAATTCCAGGTAGGTGACGAAATCCAATTCCGAAAGTTACGCATCGGAGTTTAATGTGTTTTCCTGCTCTTATCCCGGCAACTCAACGTTTTCTTTTGTTTTCCCTGCCCCCAATCTATAGAAAGGGAGAAGTAGCAGTGGCTTTTTATTCAGGAACTCTCGTTTCGCCAACGGAATAATGTTACTTTTAACGACAAGAAGCTTCGGATCATTTTGTTGATTTAACCACTACTTAGTTTGTTGCGTTTAACTGAAAATCCCTGCAGTCAATAAAGGTCACTTCATGGTTTCCGTGCAGCAACTCATCACCGCCGCCGTTCCGGTTAGTCTCAGTCAGAATATTTTGTTTCATTATCGAAAATGCCCGGTTACCCCCGTTGCGGAGTGCAGCCACGGCGCCGGCCGCTCGGTCCCTGCACACACACACACCTGGGATTCTGAGTAGTCAGGAGGGTGACTGCAGTGCCATTGGTTACTGTTTTATTGTGATGTGCAGGATATTAATCCTGGTCCTCCCAAACCCTGCCAATGGCGGATTACAGTTTAGTGCAGAAATCCCGATTCCCAGCCTGATCACCTCAGACGAAGGATTATATATCTTTTCGTATTACGCCTTCCAAGCGGTGGGAGGCAGCTGCCTTCTGCAACATCCCTACCTGCAGAGATACCGCTGCTGCACGGATCCATTGCACCGAGCGTGCGATTGAAGGAAGACACAGTCTCCATGAGAAACGGCCCTGACGTTTTCACTCTCTGACGTGACTCCCTCCAGCCTTTTCTGCTCTCGGTATGCAGTAAATGCCGTGGAATCTCACTTTATTTCAGACAAAGACAGTAATTCTATGATCACGTTTGCAGACTGATTCCCGACATACCGCGTACTCTTAAACCACGGCTTCACGGAAATCACCTTAAAAGAGAGTTTTTGCCGCCTTTTAAGAATTTTCTGTTCGCGTTCAGAATCATAATCAGGTTCATTATCATTGTCGATTTTTTTGTGAAATTTGATGCTTTGGGACAGCCTTACAGTTCAAAGATGTAAAATTACCATAAATTACAAACCAAAACATAGTTTAAAAAAGGAATAACGAGGTGGTGTTCAAGGTTTCATGGACTCTTCAAAAATCTGCGGCTGGAAGGGAAGAAGCTGCATTTAAACCGTTGAGTTTGGTCTTCAGTCTCCCGTCCCTCCACCTCTATGGCAGTAACAAGAAAGTTTCTACCATGGAAGTAGGCTCGTATCATTCACCGGCCTTTCCCAGTGACTTTTCACCTCCTCTTCCAACACGAGTCTCTCAAATAACCTAGATATTATCAATTTCGCCCATCACCGTGAACGGATGGAACCCTTCTCCCTTCGTGAACAGACTTCTATCGGTCTTTGATCAACTGCCTTCTGCTCAGTCCTTTCAATGTTGGCAACAGCTGTATCTGTTGCATCCTGTTCTTTCCCTTTCTCCTGGATTTTCATAACGTTAAACCCTCCGAATGTTCTTTGAGTCTTTGACTTGTTATTGGAGCAGAGGGCGGTTTCCCCAGGGCGACTGCATGTCGAGGGGACAACAGAAATGAATAAGTGCAGGATTGGTGTGCCACTGGTGGGTGCTGGCTTTGACCAACGTAAATGTTTCCATGTTGTGTGGCTGTACTTCAGTTTCCGTTACTGTGCATGTATGAAGCGATATCTCCTGTCTGGGCCATGAAATAATCAGAACAATTTCACTCACTTCACCTGTCCAATCCTGACATGACCACGTGACTTAAAATATTCTTCACCACGTTGTGAGCAGGTCAGGCAGCCCACTTTATTCCAGACTAACCTTCAACTGAAATGCATTGTTCTCGAAGACAGCCCGGCAAATATTTATTGGTGAATTCTTCAGCTGCTGCTGATAGCAGTCAATATATTGTCAACGTATTTGATGCAACCGTCCATTTTTGACAATCCTTATCTTTTAAAAACGCACTGCAACTCCTCCAGACTGCTCCGCCATTTCTCAATCGAAGGATCACCCATGTTTTGCTACGTCTTCTCTCAATGTTATTCAGACACAGTAACCGATATATGAACATGTACATCCAGCTGCCCCGGCACCTTTTCCCAATTTAAACCCTTATTTAGTTTGTGTTTTCTCTCCTCAATTCACTTCCGCTCACATATTTCCACCATTTCTTAGCCCATTCTGACACAAGCTCCTTCTGTGCGGTTGTTCCTTTCCTCGGGGGTGACAACATCTGTAAATATCTGCATTCCTCAATGAATTATTTTTGACAGTTGCACACCTCCCTCCGAAATAGTAACATGTGTGGAAAATATTTTGTTAGAAGGTCTGCCAGCAGGGGACTTTTCACACTCCAATCCCTGAAAATAATCTCCTTGTTTACGCGGCACATCATGTCGACCCCTTGGTCCAACCTGGTGTTTATATCCATTCATTCACTTTGCCAACACAATTATCTCTGTTCGCTTCAATCAAGCATTTAATTTTAAATGTCCCAGTTGACGACTAATGCGCACCGTTCATCAGACTCCCTTACCTGAACACGATTTACCTGGTCAGTCAGACAGGATTTGTAGAAAGCAAATCAGCTTTCCGTTTGTAAAATCAAACTACCCGCGCTAATTACAATTTACTTCATTATTAATTGTTGTCGTTCCTTCGTCCGCGGGATCAAACTTACTAAGATTACGTTCCCGAGTGTTTCTCAACACACGGTCATGCACAGGAATTCCACGTTTCACAGACCTCAGTCCTTTCATAATTTCAGTAGGGCAGGTAGGAATTGAAGATTACAATCTTACGATCATGTACAGAGCAATACACTAAAAGTGCTGGAGGAACTGAACAGGTCAGGCAGCATCCATGGATGGACATAAACAGTCGACGTTTCGGGCTGAGACCCTACAAAGCCGTGGTTAGTGGCCTGGACGCCACTATGTGACGGCTGCGTAGCTTCACCCTCATTCAGAGATTCACATTTTTCATTCTTGATTTAAAATAATTTATCTCTTTTACGAACCACTTGCAACATTTCAGCACAATGATTTCAGCACAGTTTAATTTCAAGAGAAGTTTTGTAAATAGGCGGAAATATCAGTTTCTTGGCAGATTATTTTGAAGCGCGATAAAATCACCAGGAAGAGAAAAACAGAGGGAAGTGATATTGCTCCGTGTCTACCTGTTTCATCTCAATCTCATCTTCAATACTAGCTATAAATTATGCCGACGACTGCGCTCTTTACGAGTAAATGTTGTTTTCCGAATGTATCTTTTGAGCTGAGAATTTGTGGAGGTGTATGAAGTCACGGGTCAACTGAAGCTCAACATTCAAAAACATTCATCTACGTCAAACTCGCCCAACTTAGTTTTCACACACAGTGAATGGCTCCTAAAAGCGTTCACTGAGCGCACCCCAGTTCCACAAACATGCAGTTGCATTCCCACTCACCAACCAAACAGGGCTAATCCTCCAGATACACTTTGGATCTTTTATTTGTTCGCATATCCGGAGCGGGTGCAAGTTGGACTCCGGACCCGGTGCGTTGTCTGTGATTTACCCATTTGTCCATTTCATGCACTCACAATTGACTTGAAATTCGCGATTCTTCCATCCCACACCTCGTATCAACCTTCCACTGTTGCTGGAGGATTCGAATCCGTATTCACCCTTCTGCGCCCCCAACAGATTTTTAGTGCACTGATTTAAAATATCTACATTACTATTGAGCTGTGCTGATCTGCAGTGAACCGGCAGTGCAGTCCACCAACAAAGCAAGTCCCAGGAGGAAGTCCTTCATTCATTTTTTTCGCTTTGATTCATTTTTCAATGTGTTATTTGGAAGTACGTTTGGGTATTAACTATTTGCTTCAGCGAGAAGCTCCACTGCGTGTCAAGTCATGGAGGCACAGATTTATACGGCACGAAAACGGGCGCTTCGGTCCAACTCTTCCATGCTGACCAACTTGCCGACCTCATATCGCCCCACTTAGCTGCACCTGACCCATATCCCTCGAAAACACTCTTATTCATGCAAATGTATATATGTCCTTTAAACGATGAGGTTGTATCCGGCTGGACTACTTGCTCCGGCAGTTCATTCCAGATACCCACCAATTTCTGTGTGAGAAAGTTGGCAATCAGTTCTTCTTTAAGTCTTTTCCCTCTCACCTGAAAATCAAGACTCTCCTTTTTTTAGAATCCCTTGCCCTGGGGAAAAGACTGTGAGGATTCACTTTATCAGTGCCGCTCATGACTTCATATCCCTCCAAAAAGTCACCTCTCCGCCTCCTGGGTTTCAGGGGGAAGAACAGCCTCTCCCTATTCTGTCTCTGCTCGAGTCGATACTGAGTTCCGATCTCAGACTGGTCACAGATTGAATCGCATACTACATCACTGGCTCTAGAAAGGGAATTTGAAGGTGAATTTTTGTTTCTGATTCTTTCCCTATCACAACGAATGTGTTGGCGATTGTGATCCTGTCCCGGGGAAAGTGCGGCCTCACTAGGTGTGTTTCTCGCTACCTTGTGGCCATGGCGGTGGCAGATCTGTTGGTCGCAGTCATTGACGTGATATTGTTCCGGATTATTTTTTTCTATGTCCTAACAAGATTCCTGTATATTACTCTAGTGTGCTCAGTCCACAGGGCCCTCACTCATGCAGCCACAGACATGTCCGTGTGGTTGACACTTGCTTTCACACTTGATCGATATGTGATGATCTGTTGTCACAAGTTTAGGGCGAAATATTCCACCGGGAAAACTGCAGCCCGGGTTATTGGAACTGTGATCCCGCTGTTCTGTTGCAAAAGAGTCTCCTGGTACTTTGCATTTAATCCTTCCGTTGCAGTACATAACGTATCTTGGGGCTGTGCTGTAAAACAGGAGGCTTATACTGAACCCGAATGGGTGGCATTCACCTGGATTCACCGCTGCTTCACTCCTCTGCTTCCAATATTCCTGATATCACTGCTCAATGCGCTAACCGTGGGACACATTTTCGCTGCCAGCAGAGTCCGCAAGAGTCTGAGAGGCAGCAAGAATGATGCGAATCAAAATGATGCCGAGATGGAAAACAGAAGAAGGTCCATCATCTTACTCTTTGCCATATCTGGCAATTTCATACTGCTTTGGATGACGTATTTTGTATTTTTTCTCTGGGTGAAAATTACTAAGCGCTGTTATGCAACCAGTTTCAGCGACCCGGTATTTATCGCGGATGAAACCAGCTACATGCTCCTTCTTTTCAGCTGCTGCACAAACACTTGCGTTTATGCAGTGACTCAGTCCAAGTTCAGGCAGGAGCTGAAGAATGGGATGCAGTATCCACTGGGGATATTATCTAAATGTGTAAAGAAAAGAACACAATGCAGTAATTCTGGGCAATAGATTGAGCAGCTTTTCAACTTCTTTTTCAACTGGAGCAAGACATTTTCCGGGATCCTTCAGACACATCAATGGGCAACATCAGTCATTTCCTGTATATTTTGAATTATGGAACATGTTCGATGGTTTGAACTTCACCAACTGCTAATTGTCCTGTTTGTCACGGAGTTAAATCATAAACCGACACACCAGTGGAGTTTGAAAACCGTGTTCTGTTCAGATTTATTTGAAATTGCAATGTTGTGTTTTTTTTCACGTCGAGGTCAATGGAGAGACGCTGCATCCGTGCGAAACGAAATATTTAATGTCTTTACAAACATACACGGTCTCGCTTCTGATGAATGTAAAAGATAACGATCAACTTCCTGTTTGCCCACAATTTCGCCTTTGGTAGCAACCCTGTATTCATTTGTTTTGAAACATTGGTAATTACGTTTTGTCGTCGCGAATTACCTCTTGCCACCGGACAGTGTTTACGCGTCAGCGACGAGACCTGTTGGTCCGAGTGATTTATGTCTCGGTCTTGACCACTATAACCGCAGTTTTAATGGAACATGTCTGGGACGTGCCGGTCAAGGCTGGTCGATGACATGTTGGGAGTACATAGAATGTGTCCTGTGAACTTGGCTCTTCCCGTAGAGAGTCCTCCTGACGGAGATATGACCTACGTTAGTTCCAGTGGGGCGTCTCCTGACCACTGGCTTCTGCAATAGTCAGCGTCCTTTAACTCCCCGGTCAATGGCGTTCCATATGTGTTCTCGTTCGCTTGGGATTGCCGTACCTACATGTAGATGTGCCGCCAGTTCAGACCTCTGGTATGGAAGAACCCAGATTGTGATAGGCCTGGAGTGTGTTTGCAGTATCTACAGACAATCTGTGCTTGGACATTAACGTGAATCAATCGCCATTCGGCTCACCATTAAAAGCAGCCGGACACGTCCTGTCGAAAACAGAATCATTCCGTTTTCACACTGGAGAGAGAGAGAGAGAGAGAGAGAGAGAGAGAGAGAGAGAGAGAGAGAGAGAGAGAGAGAGAGAGAGAGAGAGAGAGAGAGAGCGAGAGAGAGAGAGAGAGAGAGAGAGAGGTGTGGGAACAGGAATCAGAGAGGCAATAAAGGAGAGAGAGCCAGTGAGAGAACAACGACAGGATGTTCATGGAACAAAACAAAATAAACAGGACTCGGCCATTTCGACCCGCGTGTCTGATCCGCCATTCAACAAGATCATGACTGATATATCGCCTCAACACCATTTTCCCGCCCACCCATTGCCTCACCAAATGTCGTGCATTCTTTAGACGTCAGGTATAAATACAGCCGCTGACTCAGAGGGCCAGGCTTCAACAGAGAGTGGATTAATGTGAGGGCTTGCGGGAGAGCAACAGTGTTACAGTATCATGGGGAGTCGTGGCTGTCATGGGGGGGGGGGTCGTGGCTGTCATGTGACAGTGACAACATTGACCTCATCTGGTCGGATGACAGCACTGCGCGTAGTTGGTCGGAAGACACACCACTGTCAATCAACGTTTAGCTCCACCCCACCCATCAAGTGCACATCTGAACCATTGGCCCTTTTAAACGCCTTTGCCCTTGCTGGCACCGGGCCATTGGCCCTTTTGAACGATCTGGGCTGGACCACCCAGCAGTATAAATAGTGCCGCATGTGCTTTGGCTCTCTCTCTTTTTGTATTCTCCGTGTTACATACCAGCAAAAAAAGAAACACACCCAGTCATGTATGTGTTAGAAACTACTTTATTAATAACTACTTATGATAATAAGAAAAATAAAAATGTTAGATATTAAACACTAACTCCAAAACTAAACCCGTAGTGTGTGTGTGGAAAATTCCCAAACTCCAAGTCCAGGAATAGTTTTTAAAGTTCAGTCCAGCAAGTCATAAGTTGAACCGTGAGCAAAGGCTTTTGCAAAACCACCGTTAACTGAAGAGAAAATATAGAGGGAAAATAGAGAGAAATTAAGAAATAAAAATGTTCCACGATGGAACCTATATGACACCTCAATCACAGATGATCTCCATTCCTTTGTTCCGAAGTATCTGTCACCTCGAAAGGAATTCGAGACGTGGCCGTCCTCAGAAATACCTGTTTCCCTCTACAGGTTAACGACAAAGTGGACTCCACTGCATTACTACAAAAATCCATACGTGGATCGCAGTGACAGACACAGTTACTGGTTTTCATCCATCGATACAGAGACCAGCAGACAGTCTCTCTCTCTCTCTCTCTCTCTCTCTCTCTCTCTCTTCTGACTGACCCAAAACGTCAGCACGTTGTTATCTGTTGTTGTCATAGTGACGCCACACACACACACACACACACACACACATACACACACACACACACACACACACACACACACACACACACGCGCTACCGTAGTATGTCTTAAAGGGAAATTCACCAAATAGCAACCTAATTTGTAACATCAGAGGGATGTCGAGGTAAGCTGTGCACTGCTTAATAGAAGTTAGTTGACGATCCCTGGGACTGCAGAACCGATGTTTGCACTGAGTCAAGGAGGGTGGCAGGCGTCGTTTAGTTTCTTCCTTAATTTGTTTGTACCCAGTTTGTTGTATGTGTGTGTGAGTGTCTCACCCTTGTTGCGATCCCCCCGCGTTCGCGATCACCAGTGTGCGTGTGTGTATGTGTGTATTGACCCCGTTAATCTGTCCCACGTTTGTCTTTTATAAATAAATCATTTTACCTCCAAAGACTTTGACCGGAGTCCTTGCCCTTCGAGAACTTTCGAACATGTCTTACAATATTTGGCGCTGAGAACAGGATCTTAAAGACCTTGGCTGGATACCGACGCGGAAAAGGATCTTTTGAAACGGGGGAAGAAGGCCAGTGCAGGCACTGAGAAGAGGATTCCTGGGTGGACCAATGTGAGTGAGGGCTTTGGGAGCTTGGCCAGTGTGCTGGCAGACCACAGGAAACCAGTAAACTAGGTTGTGCAGTTAGATCCACCTGGTGAGAAACTGGGCTATCACGTGGTCTCCCTCTTCCAGACGTCTGTGTTTTTACCAGGGCCAAATGGAGTCAAAGGGGTCCCTCCTGAGACGCCAAGCTGGGATTATAGCCAGATGTCGAATACATGTCTCCAGAAAAACATGATAAAGGAGCTCCAGCAGCGCTGCAGTGTACTGCAGCAGGCAATCCAGACTGCCCAGACACGAGCCAGTGACCTCGAGGCTAGAAGTACTGAGGTCGCTTGCAGGCTGATCCAAATGCAGCAGGCGCAGACAGCCCGCTGGCAGCCAGACCCATTAAAAACAAGACCTGGTCCGGCGCGATGACAAGCTGGACGCATGGTTAGGGATGGGGATATATGGATGGATACTGACCAGGAGGGGATGCCTGAAGAGCCCGGGCCCCATCACACCGGCCCTCCCCCTACCCACCCATGCTCGACCCGTCACCATTCGGTTCCAGGTCTGCCACAGAGGGGCGGGGAGTCACTAGCCCCCGCAGGGGCAATTTCCCGTGGTCCCTCCGAGACTTTGAAGATCCTGGATTTCTCCATCAAGGAACTTACCCAGCTGGCTAACCAGTACCGGCAGCGGCCGGGCGAGCATCTTGCCGCGTGGCTGCTCCGGCTATGGGATGAGGGGGCACCCAACGTGAGCCTCTCTCACCAGGATGCGAGCGCCCAACCGGGAGTGGCTGGGAACGACACTACCCCATGTGATCGGCTAGTGACCGCAGTGAGGGTCAAGTACCCTACCCTCCTCAAATGGGACTTGTACAGGCGACCGTAGTGGAGACCAGCCAGTAAGGGCACCAGATCCGTCAGGGAATGGGCGCTGGTGACCGGCATCTTTGAGAGGCCCGCGGTCGCGAGTTGTTGAATAACAGCAGGGTGACCAGCGCGCTTATGGGATACCTGGTCACAACCGCGCGCCCCGATTTGAGGCCAGTGATCGTGCCCCTATAGGACCGGCTAATGGGAGGACCGTTCTGGACGCCATAACTCTACTGGAAGGGCTAGAGTTCTTGAAGCTGGGGAAGCCCACCCAGGTCCGTCGGGCAAAGACGAGGGCTGGAGACGCAACCCCTCGTTTTACGCGCAAACGGCTATTCTTCGACCTGCAGCGCGCAGGGGTGGACAGCGAGAGCATAGATAGGATCCCGGCCTCCGCTATTTCCGCGTTCTGGGAAAAGCATTGCGGGGGAGCATCTGGCCAGGGGAAACCCACAACCGCCCTGGGGTCAGGCCCGTCACGGTGGGCACCCCCAACCTCCAGGCTACACCGGCTGTCCCCGACGAACCGCCACTTTCTCCCCCACTCAGGCTCTCTTGCAATCAAGGCTGAGCTCAGGGTCCTGCTGAGACAGGAAATAGACCATCTCCGCCAGAAGGAACATTCACCCACGGGGTGGCAGACCCCTATCCCCCTCCCACAGAATGAAGGCCAAGGGTGCTGGCACATTTGTTCCACCGCCCTCTCCTGCCTGGTAGACCTGAGGCCACATATACCCATCGTTGTACATTGGGTAAGCGGGAACATACATAGGTGGATGGCACTCATCAACACGGTTGCTCAACACACCATCATCCCGGTTAACAGCGCCGCGTGGACGGGGGCACAGATGCAGATAGAGGGGTTGGGAGGTACCCTTATGTCCGCGGATGAGAGCACAGTCCATATGGCAATCGGGAACCAATCCCCTCGCCCGGTAACAGTGTTTATAGCAAACTCACCTGAGTACATCCTGGGGATTAATGTCTTAAAGGGACAGTCCCTTCATACCAACCGGGGCAAGTTTACGTTCGGGGTTGCACGGGCAACAGTCAAGGTTGGGGCAGCCAAATGGGAACTAGTTGTTGTTCCCTGTCCCTCCAAGGTCTTCTGCAGCCGACAGTCCACATTCGAACAGGGACCCAAACAACAGGCTGCTTTTGAAACAGCAAGACAAGCTGTGGAACAAGCACGGCCACTTGCTGTCCGGCAGGTAGGTGTTCCTTTTTGAATTGTAGTTCTCGGCCAGAGAGATGGTCATCGAATGGAGCCTCTGGCAGAATATCAAACGGCGCAGAGTCGCTTATGAATTCGCCAGCATCTCCAAGAAATCAGATTTCTGGACTTGCGTCCGAACCCCAGCACACGCCGATGAAGCTCT
The DNA here is from genome assembly GCF_009764475.1 of Pristis pectinata. Lineage (NCBI taxonomy): Eukaryota > Metazoa > Chordata > Chondrichthyes > Rhinopristiformes > Pristidae > Pristis > Pristis pectinata. The sequence goes on from NC_067418.1 coordinate 52,482,086, forward strand.
ACCACTTACACCAATCCCCCTGGATGATAATCGAATGGACTGTTTACACAGATATTTTGCGCCTGTCGCGTTCAGTATATCGGTTTTATTGGGGGGGGGGCGGATGGCAGTTCCCCACCACGACAGGACATTCTTTCTACCAATTCCCGATGGGGTGGGTGTTTCAGGAACTGGTATTTCCCTCCCTCCAGTTTGACCTCCACCCGAGTCCCGACCCTCCGAGTCATCCCACAGCCACTGGGTAAGCCTGGGGAATGGTGGTGCAGACTCCATAATGAGCACAGTTGCACCCTTTCAGCTGGCTACAGTGAGTGCGAGCGGAACTGGTATCCAGGTGACTACTGCCGATGGTGCCGCTGAGCTGGGGGCTTCCTGGTATTTGAACAGGATCCACTGGATTTGCGGCTACTGCGCCTGGCCGTGCCTCCCCACAAGCGGGTACGTCTGCTGCTTTCCGGCGTTCGTGGTGCCCTGTATCCACGCTCTGGATGAACTTGGGGAGCACCTGGCATACAGCGGCCACTGGGATGGGAGAGCCATCACGGTGGGGGAGAGGTTCTGAACGATACCCTGTCCCACATATGGAACTGCCCGACTGTCCCGTGAAATCATCCAGATGAGCCGCGTGATCCCGATGCTAGCTGACGAAACGAAAATTCACTACAACACACCGAGGATGCCCTGAGAGCAAGACAGCGGAGCTGTCTGCCGTCAGGTGGTAGCCCTGCAGAATCGGATGGCCCTGGACTACCTACTCGCTGCACATGGTGTCACCTGTGCAGTGATTGGAAAGGAGTGCTGCAACTTTATTCCTGATGAGTTCAGCAACATCACAAACCTGGCTGCTCAATTCAGTGCTCTGTGGCTAAAATACAAAAAGCGAGGGACCAGCTCCTCCAGCACGACACTTCATGGCGAAACTGGTGGCCGTTTTGGTCTCTGGGGGGATGGTGGGCAACTGTCATCCACTGGGCCACCGCCCTCGTTCTAATTGTAGGCGTTATCTGTATCTAGTGTTGTGGTTGTCAGATTATTAAGAGCACCACTGCCCTTCACCAGCACTGTATAACACTGACATATAATTGTAGATTTAGAAATAGTTATCCCCATGTAATGGACGAAACGTGGTGTAACATCCGAGGGGTGGAATATAGTGCGAAAGCTCATGGCTGTCATGTGAAGTATGAAAGGTCATGGATGTCATCTGACAGTGACAACACTGACCCCTCTGGTCGGATGACAGCATTGCTCATCAGGTCGGAAGCGACACCACTGTCAATCAGGGTTTAGCTCCACCTCTGCCCCTCTGGGCACACCGAATCATTGTTTTTTGTATAACACCTTTGCACCTGGCTCCGAGCGATTGGCTTGTGAATCATCTGGGCTGGTTTCACCCACAGCCCTCCAGCAGTATAAAAAGTGCCGCATGCTGGTTTGCTACCTCTTTGTTCTCCGAGGGATGTGTAAGTAAGCTGAGCACTACTTAAGAGTAATTAGTTAATGATTCCTGGGACCTAAGAGCCGATGCTTGTCAATAGTCATGGGGTTAAGGCACCGTATTGCGTTTTCTATGATCGTTTGTAACCAGCTCGCCGTGTGTGTGTGTGCACTTCAGCGCTGTTGCGTCTCCCCCACGTTCCACGTGTGTGAATGTGCACCCGTTCCCGTTCATTCTGTTCCTGCGTTTGTCTTTGTAAATATTTTTTTTTAACGACAAAGACTGTGTCCGGAGTTCTCTGCCTTTGAGACGCTAAAGAAGCTTTTTTTTCACAACAAGCTCTCGATTCTTTTCCCGTCTCCAAGACAGAGCCTCCGTCTCCCCTCCCTATGTAACTCCGCTCCACAACCGCCACATTACAGAACACTGCACCAGCTCTCTGCTTCGTGCTTTGCGATTTTTGTGTATGCACTATTCTTTGTTGTGTGATGTTAATAAACCATATAATCCATATTTAATAGGCGTTCAAAAGTGTGTGTGTTCATTGAGATATGAGTCATTATTATTTTATGGAGAAACAATACAACCCTCTGGCAAGCATCTTACCTGATGCCATCGGAATCCATGCTAAAAGGTTTCTGCAGGCGCCGCCCATGTCCAACTGCGAAAGGGAAAGGCAGCTCTCCGCCGGCAGTGGTTGGATCCGAGAGGGAAATCCTGCACTGTTCCTGAAACAATGCGCCTAGTTCTGCCTCTTGCACTCCACGGGGCCGGGCAGAGATCCCAGTTATTTTCCTGATGATAAATACCCAGAGATCTCGTTTACATTCCCTCTCCTGCTGATCTGTCGAGAAGGTTCATCTCGAAATGCCCGACTGGTCCCATGTACATTCATGCATGTGGAGCAAGACCAAGCAGGTGATAGGTGAATCCCGGTGAGAGGGTGACGTCACATGAGGGGGGAAGTGATGTCAGAAGCTGCGAGGTGGCAGATAGAAGTGACAAAGGGATGATGATGATGATGGAATCTCACCGGAGAAGACAGAGAGGTGTTGAATAACGGGAGGGAATTGGGAAGGGGAACTGGTGGGAGGGGTGTGTGAGTGATGGGCAGATGGAGAGGGTAGGGAGAGGAATGGCATGGGGTGGTGTGGGCCAGTTGCATCAAGAGGAGAGAGAATGAAGAACAAATAGGATGAACGGAGCAGAGGGGGAGAGGACAGAGGATTCGGGATATGCCAAAGGAGGCTAATTGCAAGGAATGTTTACTTGTATTTTCCCCCAACCAGTGCCGAATGTTCAGGACCCCACATGAAGGCAAGAGGGTTTAAACATGGGGCCGACGGGGTGCGGATGGAGAAGACGGAGCTGTAGTCATTGCAGGTGAGCGCGCACGTTCACCTGACCCGGAGGATGAGGAACTGGGCCCGCTGCATGTGAATCATGGGAGGGTTTATTGAACAATAACTTTCAATACGCAGAGAACTTCACTCTTTTACGTGCTAAGTCCGTGTATTTATTCGCAGCAGAAGAATGTTGCCTGATGTTTTGTAAACCAAGAAATAGTTGACCCAGGACGAGCCAGATTAAGGCGGTGCAGATACAGAAAGGGGTGGGAAGGGGAAGAAGTAACTGGTGGTGGTATCGTGCTGTGAAAATCCAGAGGAATAAAGTGCTGGATCCGACGGCTGGTGGGGTGAAAAGCAACGGCGAAGGGAACTCGATTCCTGTTCTGTGCGGCGAAGCTGAGGTAAGAGCAGAAGTGTGAGAAACAGGTGATACTTGTGAGGGCTCCATCAGTGGGGATAACTCCGTGTTCCTAAAATTAATTAAATATCAGTCTCTCACTGCTCACTCTCTATGGATTGTACCTGCAATGCAAGTGCCCTCCCTCTAAACTGAGTAAAACAGAATTCTGGTGGTGCCTGTGAGAGCACCTGGCTCACTGTTCGACAGTTCCTGCCTCTGTCAGTGAGTGTTTTTGCCTCTGTCTGTGTGTTCCTGGCTCTGCCCCCGCATCTCTGCTTGTGCCTGTGTGCATTCAACCGTTTCATTTGACTGCTTTCCTCAATCTGTGAATATCTTTCTCTGTGCTCCAGCTCATCATGAGTGTGCCTTACTCTCTCCATAAGTGTAACTTAATCTTTGCTTGTTTGCCTCTCTGTTTCTCCCCTCATTTCAGTTAGAGATTTCCCGTTTTTGAGTGTCTGTCTGTTCTTGTTTCTTTGACTCAGTATGTGAGTCTGTCAGTCTCCATTTCTTTTTTGATGCCTGTCCTTGTAAGTATGGGATTCTCCCTTTCTCAGTGTCAATGACTTTCACCTTCCTTCCCTGCAGCTGTGTTTGAGTGCAGCTGCCTCTATGTGATTATACCTGTCTCTCCCTGTGCCTGCCTCTGTATTTGTTTGTTCCTGCCTCCATATGGGGATCACCTTCCTTTGTCTTTCTGTCGTGTTTCCTTGAGCAATGAGTGTGCATTTTCCTGATCTGACTGCATCAGCTACTGGATTTAATTTTGCCAGTCTTTGGCTGCGAATGTGCTGCCTCCCTCTGTGAGTGTCCCTGCCTCTATCTGACAATGTCTCTGCCGCTATCAATGAATATTCCAACCTGTTTCTGTGAGTCTCCCGGCCTCTGTCATTGAGTGTCCATGCCTCTGTCATTCAATGTCCCTGCCTCTGTCTGTGAGTGTTCCTGCCTCTTTCTGGAATGCACCTGCCTCTGCCTGTGAGTGTCTGTGCCTCTCTCTCTCTGTCCCTGCCTGTGCCTCTGATTTCAGCCCTGTGTTATGTGACTGCATTCCTCAATCTGTGAAATATCTTTCTCTGTGCACCAGTTCAACATATGAGTGTGTCTTGCTCTCTCCATAAGTGTAACTTTCTTTCTGCTTGTTTGTCTTCCTCTGTTTCTCTCCACACTTCAATCTGAGATTCCTGCTGTTTCTGAGTGTCTGTTCTTTTTGTTTGAATCAGTACATGTATGTGTCTGCCTGCATCAATATTTGATGCTTCCGTCTTTGTATGTGTGAGATGGCCTCCATTTCTCAGTATCAACGACTTTCACCTTGCTTGTCCACATCTGTTTGAGTGCAACTGCCTCAGTATGTGACTGCACCTGCCGCTCTGTTTCTGCCTATGTATTTGTTTACTCCTCCCTCCATATGAGCAGCACATTGCTTAGGTCTTCCTGTATTGCTTTCGTTGGCATTTTCTCGTTCTGACTGCATCAGACACTGGATTTAATTTTGCCAACCTTTGACTTTGAATGTAGCTGCCTCTCTCTGAATCTAGCAGCCTCTGTCTGAGGATGTCCCCGCCTCTGAATATGCCCACCTCTCTCTGTGACTGCCCCTGTCCCTGACAGTGAGTGCCCCTGCCCCTCATTGAGTCTCCCTAACGGAGTTTGTCCCTGCCTCTGTCTGACAATGTCCCTGCCCCTATCTCTGAATATTCCAACCACTCCAGGTGAGTGTGCCTGCCACTGTATCCCAGCTTCTGCCTGTGGGTGTTCCTGACTCTGTCTGTGAGTTTCCTTGCCTCTGCATTAGAATGTCCTTACCCTGTCAAAGAGTGTCCCTGCCTCTTTCCGTGAGTGTCCCTGTCTATGCCTGTGAGTGTCCCTGCCGCTCTCGATGAGTCCCATCCTCTGTCAATGTATCGCTGCCTCTGCGTGTCCCTGACTCTATGTAAATGTCCCTTCCCCTATCTCTGATTATCCCTTTCTATGCCTGTGACTGTTCCTTCCTGTATCTGTATGTCGCTGCCTCTTGTCTGTGAGTGTTCCTGCTTCTGTGTGTGAGTGCCCCTGCTCCTTTGTGAGATTGTACATGCAACTCTCTGTGCGCATTCAGCCCTGTTTTGTGACCGCTTTCTTCAGTCTGTTAAATACCTTTCTTTGAGCTCCAGCCTCAATATGTAAGTGTGCCTTGTTCTCTCCAGGTGTGTAGCTTTACCTTTCTCTTTGTTTGCCTTCCTCTGTTTCACTCCCAATTTCAGCCAGAGATTCCTGATCTCCCTTTCAGTGTGCATGTATTTTCTTGTGTTTGTTTGATTCAGTATGTGAGTGTGTCTACCTTCATCTCTTTATTTGATGCATCTGTCTTTTTATGTATGGATTGTCTCCCTTTCTCAGTTTCAACGACTTTCACCTTCCTTGCCCGCATCTGTGTTTGAGCGCAGCTGCCTCTGTATTTGACTGTAACTGCCTCTCCCTGTGTCTGCCTCTGTATTTGTTTGTTCCTGCCTCCACATGGGGAGCCCCTTCCTTTGTCTGTATTGCTTTGTTGAGCAATGAGTGTGCATTTTCTGCATCTGACTGCATCAGCCACTGGATTTAATTTTGCCAACCTTTGGCTGTGCATCTGCTGCCTCATTCAGTGAATGTAGCTGCCTCTGTCTGCGAGTGTCCCTGCTTCTGTCTGTGACTATCCCTACCTCTATTTCTGAGTGCCCTGCCCTGTCTGTGGGTGTCTCTTCCTCTGCAGTGAGTGTCCGTCCTCTGTTAGTCAGTGTCCCTGCCTCTATTTGTGAGAGTTCCACATATGTCACTGTTCCCGCCTCTGAATCAGTGTTCACCTGTTTTGACCCGGACACTTCCTGCACGCTGTCCTCTTTTTTTTTCTGTTGCCCATCTGTACCAGTCTGTGCATTTGTTTACTGTCTCTGTTTGTGCAAGTGCTTGCCTCTCCCAGGAACTGAACCTCCCATTTCCTGTAACCGTGCTGTCTGCAGCTGTTTGCATGAACGTGTGTTCTAGCCCATTTATATGAGCGGTGTTGTCTTTCTGTATGAGTACATGAGTCCATTTTCGAACGTGCACCCATCTGTCCACATGTTCTTCTGCCTCTGTGTGGGTGTGGGTGTGTGTGTGTGTGTGGGTGTATCTTTATGTGGGTGCGTGTTTGTGTGTGTGTGTCTGAGTGTTCTTTCATTTCGTTCCTCTGTCTCTGAGCATGTCCACGTCTGTTTGTGTTGTCCTACCTGTATGTCCATACATACCCGCTTCTGTGGCTTTCCATCTCTGCCTCGATCTCTTTGTGAGCTGCAACCTTTGTCTGCGACTATGTATTTCTCTCTATGGACTGGACTCTCAGCATTTCCACCACTTTCGACGTACAGATTTTCAGAATGTATATTTCTTTGTTTCCTCTTTACCTCACTGTATGCTTCCCTCTCTCTCGGTGTTTTGAGTTTCCCATGATTCTCCGGGCTCTCCCGCATCTTTCTGTATGTGACCGTGCCTCTGTCTCGCACTGCCCTTCTCTCTCTCTTTCTGTTTTTGTATTTGTGTCAGACTTTCGGCAATCCAACCTGTATGAGGTCTATCCCACAGAAAAAAAAGCACTGCCACTTAGAGGCTGGGACACTCAGGGGCAGAGTCAGGAAAATACAAAGAAACAGGCAAATCTCTCTCTGTGTACGTTGTGCCCCACAGTGTCTCAATCTGTCTCCATGAGTTGCTGTGACTGCATTTGACTTTGCTTGTGCTGGCTGTGTATTTGTCTCCCTGCCTGTTTATGCCCGGTGAATTTACTTGCTGAGATGATCCTTCGTGCTTGTTAAGTTGTTTCCCCACACGAAGGTCCAGGTAATGTTCTCCTCTTGCGACAGACAACTGAAAACTCAGGGCCATTGAGATCACGGGAGCCGAAGGCCCGTCGACCCAGAAATGCCGATCTGGAACGGCGGATGTTTTGCGGCGCGCGGGCGGTGCAGAAGGAATGAGGGACCGAGGTCGGAGCGAGAGGTGATATTCCCCGTCACTGAACCCACTACGGGGAACGGCTGCTGCTCACGGTGTTCGGCAAGGGCACAGGGAAGTATGCAGGCATCAAGTCCCTTTGAATGCCAAGTATGCAGGAGTAGTGATTACCACCTGTGGCACTCTGGTAGTTGTAGTTCGTGAGGTGCAATTTGAAGAGATCCTCAGAACTTGGAGACAGGAATGTCTCAAATTGTGAGAGCTGTTTTCAACAGCTCACGGAACGCATATCGCATCAGAGTCCATGAACGATTGTTTAGACAATAAACTATGGTTACTGTGAGGACAGCGGAAGTCAAATAATGCGCAAAAGTCAACCTTGTGTGAATAACTCAGTTTACTATTCTGCTTTTGTTTCTGACTGTGGCTATGAGGTGAACATTGGCCCTGGAAACAAAGCAGAACTCACGGTGTCCACATGCTTATGGATAAGGGGAAATTCCCAGATGGAATGTCACAGCGCACAGATGCGCTGCCCTAGTACTTCCCCTCTCTAAGCCCTTCGTTTCTGACCGTGCACGATCCCCCAGCATCATCTGTCCGACAATGTAATGCTCCCTTATCGCAGACCCTCCAGCTGTGCAGATCCCCTCAGTTCTGACACTGCGGCATTTTCCCAGGACTCGAATTCTGGCAGTGGAATTCTGGCCTCTGGAAAGACACTGATTCTATATTGGGCCAGTGAAAATGGTGACCAAATTTTAAAAAAATGCTCAGTTCGAGATATAAGGACAGATAAGTGTATTCCTCAAGTGGAATGTTTGATTTTTTAAAAATTGCAGCAATAAAATGTATTTTCGTATAACCAATTCCAAATTCACACACGAGAGATACATTTGAAGGTTTTATTTAACTCGACTTTCAGCACTCACCCTGTCACAATCTCTTCCAGCTGGACATCACTAATTTTGGATTGGAATTCCGGGGCAATGGTGTCCCGTCCATGGGACAGAGAGGAGGAAATAATATGAGATTTCGCGTCCTTCTGACGATTCACCATAAACCTCGGCATCAACTTCCCATCCTCATTCCCCACACGGTGACGGACGCTCACTTCATTGAAGCCAATCTAACCTGTTAGTTTATGAACGAAGCCCAAAAGCTGGTGGATGAGGACAAGCTCCCCGCCCAACACCTCCCACCAAATCTACTGAAAACACAGAAGAGAAACGCTTCACGAACTTTCGCGATTTGACCCATTTGACCCAATGAGCTGACATATTTGACATCTCATTCAGTTACTGGAACCTTTCAATTTACCCGGACCCTGTCCTTTGCCGAACTTTTGCTCCCTGTCGCTGTATAAATACTCCACCGTTCTGGTGAAAATGTGAACTTTGAAAATGCTGCCAATGTTCCGCGGGCCAGGCGGCGGCTTTCATCGGCTTTCCGAAGGGAGAAAAACAAGAATGAAAAGGTGGTGCGAACGCAGAATGTGCTGGAACTTTAGCTCCTTCCTTCCACCGGCGCTGCCTGACCTGCTGAGTGTTTCCACACTTTTTTTGTTTGTATTTCATATTTCCAGCATCTGCAGGGTTTTCAAAATGATGCTTTTTTTTAATAACACACATCAACATTTCGTTGCTGAAATTGGCCAAAGATGAGGAGTAACTGCGCATCCCACAGTTTTCCGCCGAAGGCGTATTCCAGCAAAGATGAAGGTGCGCTGACTTCTGAGCACTTTCGCGGCAAACACTGTGATAACAAAATCCGACACAGCCTTTGTGACCCCGATGTGATTCGAACACGCATCCTTCTGATCTGTAGTCAGACGCGCTGCCGTTGCGCCACGAGGTCTGACTGAAGTCATTATGTCATGGAAGAAATGTCGACGATTCGCCGCAGTGGAATTGATGCACCCACCAGAGAGAACTGATAATTGTGAGGCATTGCCGCTCTTGTCACCCGGGCGCTGCCAGCGTGGCGCTGCCAGCGTATCGCTGCCAATCTCTGCGTGAGACGTGCCTGGGAGCCTCTTTCTCTTCATTGATCCCATCCAAACCCATACGGCGGACACAGTCTCCTGACAGCCCTTCTCATTTTCGTCTTCGTTAGATTCTTTGAGTGGAATTTAACTCAACCATACCTTGCCTCCGCTCCACCCTATTAGCGCTTTATTTACCCTGATTTGGCGCTCCGGTTGACAGGGTGGCGGCTGTTCATATTTTCCGGGCCCGGCTTCCAGAACTTCATCCACCGACCTCCTGTGTTTAAGCTGACTCCCATTTTGTGCTGAGAATATACCATGTGTGTGGCACTGCTCCGATCGGCTCCTTCATGGCACCGTCAACACCAGCGCCCGAGTCGGTGGTGCGGTGATGAATAAGTTCACCAGAAATTGACTTCTGAAACCGTGGAACCACGCTGACAGCTTGACCTAGATTCTGCTTCCTCGTCTAACAGACCCATTTCCTCCAGTTGCGTTCTGTCATTTGCTGGTCAACGTCATGCTGTTTTCTCTGTTTCACGTCAACTGGCATTCCTCCGTTCATCAGTTTCAGTAGTGCAGTGGTTATCACGTTCGCCACACACGGTAAAGGTCCCCAATTCGACTCTGGACAGGAACATTATCTTAGCTTCTGCTCCAGTACTTTTTTCAGGAGAGTGCGTTTCAAGTCATTTCCCATTCACATTGACAATAGCTGTCCGAAGGTCTTGCTGCAAAAACATTGAATAGTCTTGCAGTTTGCAGAAACCTGATCAAACTCATGTGCCCACCGGCGGCCGGATGAAGGACAGGACCAGTTTAGTACCGAGAGTCTGGCATGAAACACAATAACTCCATCGTGTTCTCGCGGTGTCTGTATCTCTCGACACTTCTCCTTCTAACTATTCTACTCCTCATAAGTCTGTCTCCCTCTCCGTTTCTTTCTCTTACTCTCCTAACTGGACGCCATTATCGTTAATTTTTATGCTTTCTGTTTCTTCTTTGCCTTCCAGATTTAAAACTCCGCCTCTCTCGCACAAAAAGGAGCTCTCGAGACCGCACACGGACTGTGAAATTTGTGGTGCAGTTCAAACCACTGGCCTTGGTTCATCTGGTAGCACTTTCAATTGCGGCGGTATGACGATAGAGGTTGGGGTCAGCTGAACTCTCCGAATGGATTCAATCTTTTATTGATAGGGGGAACGATTTTCTTTTCGATATTTCAGCCATCAGTCTTGTGCGCCAAAACCAAGCAGTTATCTGGCAGAGTGAGTTGAACATTGGGCTGTTCGGATCTGTTGCTACTGGCCTTGAGAAACAACCGGAAGCGTTTCTGTAGTGCAGTGGTTATCACATTCGAATGACACACGAAAAGTACCTGCTTCTAAACCAGGCAAAAACATTCTGAAATATTTTTGTTGAAATAAAGTAACGGGAAAGGGACACAACCGGAAACTTATTCAAGTAAATGCAGGTGTTGCTCCAACCACAACCCAGAGCCGTCCCTCACCTCCTAGCCACCGTTTCATTGCATTAATCCTGAGCCATTACAGTACCCACATTATACCGAACATGGAAACGCCGTTGCCTTCGATCTGCCGCCCCTATTTTAACCGGTGAACGCAGTTGAACGGCAACAGTTCACATTGGGCGTTGGACCCTGGATCGGGAACCGTTCCAACCCCGATCGGAAGTCTTGGTGAATTAGTTTTCATGCGTTCCATGTCCTTCGCCATTCTGACTCGCTTTCAGTGAGACTTAGTCAGAGGAAGTGTCTCTGCGAAGATGCTGCTGTCGTGCTGAGATTGCAACATGTTCCGTATCAGAACGTTCTCCTTTCCCTACAGCGGTTTCCTGAAGTAACGGCCTCAGGACAGCCACTAGAGCACAACTTCCTGTTCCCCGCTCACTCTCTGACTCGCTCTATGATTTCATACAGACGGAGCTTCGAAGAGTAAAACGCTTCTTGTGCTGAGGCCGTTCCTTCATCCACTGGAATCAGGTGGTTTCTGAACTCCACCTTCATGTGTTCCTGATGAGCCCGTCCACTGACGCCACGGCCGGAATGAATAGCAGTGAGAATTGTGTGAGAGACAGTCGACAGGGTGATCTGCCGACATTGATCTCGGAGACAGCACCGGACTATCCAAGAGTTGTGGAGAGTCATACTGAAGAGATAAGTGGAACACAGAATGACCGTGGTCATTGTATTTGCCTGCTTTATTTGTCCAGCACTGTGTGGATTCCCCTGCTGAAAGCGGGCCCGATGATCGGCCAGTTTTCACTGCCTCGGCAAAAGATGTTATAGTTCAGTGACATGCAGAAGATTTCTGACTGAATTGCACGCAGTGACTTGGCCTACAGCACCTTCTGTGGCAACGAATTCCATGGATGCGCCACCCTCTGGCTGAATATATTCCGACTTCAGTTTTAAAGGGACGTACCTTCATTCTGATCCTGTGCCCTCGGATCCTGCACTCTCCAACTGAGGAAAACGTCCTCTCCACATCCACTCTATCAACGCCTTTCAGTATCCGATAGAGTTCAGAGCGATCCTCCTCATCCTGCTGAACTCCACTGAATAAGGCCCAGAGACATCAAACACTCCTCATCTGTTAAGCCCTGCATTGCTGGGATCATTCTTGCGAACCTCCCCTGGACCCTCTCCAGGGCCAGCACATACTTACTTTGATAACGTTCCCAAAATTGGTCACAATATTCCAAATGCCATCGGAACACCACCTTCGATAACCTCAGCAGTACATCCTTGTTTTTATGTTTTGGTCCTCTCGAAATGAATGAAAACATTGCATTTGCCTTCCTTACTTCCGACTCAACCTGCAAGTTAACTTTGAGGGAATGCGAAACGGAAGTCCCTTTGCACCTCTGATGTATGAATTTTCTCGCCATTTGGAAAATATTTTTCACCTTTATTCTTCCGACCAAAGTGCAGAACAGCACATTTCTCTGCGCTGTATTCCATCTGCACTTCATTGCCTACTCTCCCAATCTGTACACGTCCTTCTGCAGTCTTCGTGCTTCTGCGGCATACCGGTATCTCTACCTATCTTGGTATCGTCGGCAAACTTGGCCACAATGGCCGCAGTTTCTTCATCCAAATTATATATGTTTAAAGTGATATTTTTGTCGCAACATTGGCCCCTGCGGAACTTCAATCGTCACCAATATCCGTCCTGAATATGATCCTTTTCCCCACTCTCTGACTTCTGCGTGACAGCCAATCTTCTGTCCATAGATATAATGAGAAATGTGACGTGATGCCTTTTAACAGAAGAAGAAAGATCGAAAATATGAACTGAAGGGCACAGTTCTTTGACGGCGGTCTCATGATCTTCAACATTTCTCTGCAGGCTGGAATTGGAATCTCATCTGGATTGAAGGTTTCATTGGCCGGGAGAAGGAAGGTTGAGGCTGGCACAGACAGCGAACTTAGCAAAGGAAGATATTACCGGAAGCGGTGACAGTTTGTCTGGGGAAGGTTGGGAAACTTCATTAAAGATCAATCTTATGGACAGGTTGTCGTTTATATTTCAATATACAATGCATAACTTACAAAGCACAGAGGCACAAAGGAAAAGTCTTTCAGCCATGACTGATAGGATTAAATGTCGCCAATATTAAATCGATTAAATGTTCACAAATCTGCAAGAACAGATTAGATCGGCCTTGGGATTGGGAACGATGTATAATTCTTTCAAAGATAATGAAAGAACGTAATGGAAATACAATATCTATCATGTAATTAATCTTATGGGGCACAGGAAAAATCATATCATTGAACGAGACGTGAGAACATACGAGGTTAAGGGGACATACTGCTAAGCCATTCTGGTTTGCACACACGGTTCGAATCCCAGCATCGTCGTGAGCTGCTGGTCTGTGTAACGGGGTGTTGTTAAGGTTTTTATAAAAAGAATTCTGAGACTCTATTTTCTGCCTGTTAGGCAAGTTGTTGTGAGTTTTGTTTCACGAAGAAAAAAGTCCGTAATTTGAGTTTCTCACTCCACGTACAGTTTAGGAGAGATACTTCCCATCCATCGGACCTCCACATGCCCCAAATTAAACTGCGCTTCACGACAGTACGTTCCAACGGGAAACAAAGGCAAAAAATCCTTTCACTCCAGCGTTTTGACTTCTCAGCCAGAGTATATTGCAGATCTTAATCGTTCTATGTCGTTCGGAGTCATAGAAATATAGTTTGAATGTATTTTCGAGTCTGACCAATGGAGATGGAGACACGAAGGGAGTTGGGGTGTGTGGGAGTGATCGGCGAATGGATAGGGTGAAGTACCAACCCTGACAATGAATGCAGTGCTGGGACCAGAGGGCCGAATGGTTTCCCGGCTCACTGCTTCTTGCATTGTCGTTGTTCTCATTTGTTCACATCAAATGACTTCGGAACCTCTCCATCTTTTTTGAATTCAGATACGCAGTTGTGATGTGATTATATTGGAGGAATTTGCCCGCTTTACCTGTCTTAACGTTGTATGGCCAGATGTTTTTTTTCTGAAAACACAAGTGTTGCAAGAAAATCGAAATGGGTGATGGATCCAATGAGCGCCAACGAGGGACCGACGGGCTCCATGTGAATATGCAGGTTCTGTGACCATAACATCGGATAATAATTGGGCAATAATCATGTGAATGAAGAGAAGGTTGGAAATTGGAAGCCTTAATTGTCACGCAGCAAGGACTCGCCCAACACAAGCAACACTGGAAGGAAGCGATCAGAACACCGGGCGAACTGTTTTGACGCACCTGAACTATTTAATGGTCCAATCTCTACCTACATCGGGGCCGGAGAATTTCAGAGATTCATAAAGTTCACACTTGTGTTAATTTTCAAACCGCGTCTCTCATTTGGTGACAAAGTAACAGTGGGTGATTTAGAACAAGAATTTTAAATTAGGTATAAGTGAATAGGGGGAAATAACGAGGTAATTATCGAGTCTCGGCCACGTGCAACGTGTTCTTTCTCGGAGTGTTGGGAACCTGGGCTCCGAGTACATCATCGTCATAACACTGGTGATGTAAATGAGGGAAGGCATGTGGTGCTTCAGATGACCCACAGAGAAGGCATGATGATGTCTGCCTCAAGTAGACCGCTCCACTTACATTAGTTTTCACCCTGAAACAGCTCACTCCAGGCACCACACTAAACAAGCATGACCACATTTTGTCTGTCAGCGGGAAGAGCAGAGACAGGCCACGCGATCCTTCGAACTCTTGAGCCGCGATGAAAACTGCGCCCGTCTGCGAATTCTCTTAGTTCTGTCTCGAACTCATCCTAGTTGTCGAAACACTTCAAACAGGGAAACTCTCTGTGCTGGAAAAATGCGTCACATCTTCTTCTCACTTTCTCGCAGGACGCTGCCCCAGCAGCATTCCTGATGTTTTTCCTCGGTTACTGGAAATATGGACTGCGTGGCGGTATGGGTAAGGCGTCTGACTTCGGTGTTTCATGTGACGTCATCAGGAATTACAGGTTCTAGTCCTGGAACGATCGTTTTACCGACCTCATTCTGTCTCTCCTGAAAGTGGCAGCAAAACTTTTGGGCAGCTGCTGTAAATCCTCATGGGAAGTAGGAGTATCATGTGCTTTTCAGAACCTGGAGCTAAAAGAAAACAACAGTGTTTCTGCCCAGGATTGGGCTGGGGACATTTCGCGTGTAAAGCGAACGTGATAACCACTACACCACAGAAACCACACGAGGCGGCCAACGCTTCATATTCTTTGTCATGCTGTTGAGCACTGACAGAGTCTGTTGTATCCCCTTGAATTACAGCCTCTGCTGTCCCAAGCAATAAGCACAAAGTCTGGCCAATCATTCCTCTCCTCTTTCAATCGGGGAATGTGCACCATGCTGCATCCATAACGCAGGGAAATACAACATCTATGTCAATCTGGCTTTCATAAGTCCCAATCAAGATGACCCTCCACACCTCGCGAATAACTCAGCGGGGTCTCTGTGATTTCACTCCACAGATTAGCGCGTCGTCAGTCTCAGACAATCTCTTCAGTTCTCCTTACCTCGGCAACGAAGTTAATCGAAGGAAGTTACTGAAACATGTAATGGATAAATTTGCAGGCTACATGGATAGCAGTAGGAGGGGCTACGCGTGAGTTATTGGTGCTTCTTGGTAGTTGTAGACTCAGGTGAACATTCACACTGATCCTTCATGAATCCCATTTTAATTTCCACATTCCATTGTATTTCTTCCAGACTCAGGCACTCACCTGAAAACCAGGAACATTATACAGTGGATAATTAAATTACCTGTGGCAAAAGGAACATTTTATTTGCATTTATACATTTCGTAAAGTTAGTTATCTTCCAATAGGGGAACAGAAAGCTATGCATGTGTCACCAACACTGTACCAGTCAGATCTACACCACCATACAATACCCACAGATTCAAAACGGAAACTTGTTGCAAAACTCAGCATGTCAGCAGGATGAACGGAGAGGTCCTCTCTTTAACGGAGACCTAGTGAAGGAAATGATCATATGGGACAGGTGAAAATTGATCTATATTTCTGCACAGGAACGGAATCTTCCCTACTGCAGTTTTATGAGTTTCAATATGAAAAATAACAAAAGTGTTACCTACTTGCAGATCGGTTGTTGCTCAGATGATCCACTACTTCGGTGAGCTGACCTTGTGTTGCATGGTGAGTTCAACTCATGTTGGGGTCCTGAAAGCTGCGTTTTGATTTTGTCCTCACAGCGTTTGTGGCGCAGCGGCTGCGGAATTCAGCTCACGCTCACCGTTGTTTGGCACATTCCATTTCGCACTGTGCCATTGGCTAACCGAAAAATTCGCAACACTTCCTGTGTTTTTTCTTAATATCTGAAATGTCACGTACACCACAAAAATCCCTAAGGAGCATTGTGATGGAATTATGACCATGTTGGCTTCACTTTATGCTGACGAGATGGGTGCACCGCTTTAGTTTTTTTTTCTCATTCGAGGAAGGCCGCCCACTGGCCCTCTGAACATTGGCAGCAATTCAACTTTTCACATTTCCCTTTGAAGACGGATCATTTGAAGACGACATGGAGAAGACGTTTGAGAAAGGAGAAAGTGATGGATACATGAAAATATCAAGGGGAGAATTAAAGGAGGAAAAGTCTCCGTTCAATGCAGAGCTCAATGCAGTAAAGTTGGAAAACAAATACTATTTCTCTTCCATATTTTAAAAAGGGTTGTGTTGGTGGGCAGGGAGATTGCCCTCAGCAACCCGTCTGATTGGCTGAATTTATGAATGAAAATTCTCTACTGGCTTCAAGGAAGCGAGCACCATTCACTGTGTTGGGAATATGGATGATAAACTGTGCCGAGATCAATAGAAAGATAGGAGTAATGACGTCTGGCACATTGGTGGGGCTCCACTGAACAAACTGCATCCAATTCAGTGGGAAAAGTTGTGCTGGATTGGAAGAAGAACAGGCTTATTGAAACGGTCAGAAGGATGGGGTATTTCAATTAAAAGGTCCGACTGGAGAAATCCGGCTGTGACTGTCCGCACAACAAGCAGCTTCTCAAAAGGCACAGGTTTGGAAAATTGGCAGTGGTGGGATTCGAACCCACGTCCCCTCAGAGACTGGAGCCTAAATTCAGTGCCTTAGACCGCTCGGCCACACTACCACCGATCCGCTTAACATATAATCTCCAATTCATTGCGTTCGAGACTGCACTTTCCACTTAACGCATGGAAGTTCACTTAGAGAAAAAATGAGTTCTGTGATATACCTTTGGAGAATGGACAGTGAAAGAGAGACAATGAACGAGAGGGAAGACACAGAGTCGGGAAAAATGACAAAGAAGGGGAACCGTACTCTGAGGGTCTCCGTGTCATTTCGAATTTCAAGACTGGGTTACGTTTCCCTCTAAGTTCCGCTGTGCCTCAAACCCATCACTTATGCAAGTGTCACGATGCTTCGCAGTTGGTTTGCCACACAGGAAATAAAGGAGGACATCCATCCATGGAATGAACATAATGAACAGGGCCGGAGAACCGATGGTGAGCAGGAAGTCGGTACGTCAGCTATTTGTGAAGCGAAGTTTCAGGGAAAAGAGGACTGACAGCTCAGCGTCTTTGCTAATTTTATTCCAGTAAAGACAGGGACGTGGGAACGAAAAGTGTTGTCTCAATGAGATAACCAAACAATTTTAGCAATGAAACGAAACAAATTTTTAAACCAACGAGAAGTGAGGCCACGCGAGTTGAACGTAAGTTCAAAACAGGGTTGCGGTGCTGGTAACAAACAAAAAAAAACAATATCCGAAAGCAGTTGAATACCAAGGCAGTGGACAGCCTTCTGGCATTTCAAAGGAGGAACAGGTAATAGGCGGAAGGACAACTGTGCGAACAATATCAGAAAATATGACATTGTCTATTTGGCATGCAATCTAAATTAAGGGGAGCTTTATTCTATTCTTGAGCGATTGAAAAACTCCCGAATGCTGGTAGAACTTGTATCTTAATGCGTAATTGATTAAAAAGACACTGTGCAGTTTCACAAATATTCAGGGAAGTGATGTAATGTTGCTGATTCTTGTCGGATGGTTTGAATTCCAATGCAGGGAGATTGTATATCAAAAATGAAGAGTGGCGCTGGCACGGCATCAGCAGCAACATGTTCAATGTTTGCCTCCTTATTTATTTTCGGAGCTGAATGAGTTGGATATAATTAAGTGAAGCTTACCAGACCGACACAGGGAATGGGCGGGAGCTTTGTGAAGGAAGGTTGTCCAGCCAGTCCGGTATCCGCTGCTGTTGAGAAAAACAAGAGATGTCTTGATTGAAACCTGTGAGTTCATGAGGGGTCCTGACAAGTGGAAATCGGGGACGACGTTTCATCCGATGGCATATTCTATAGCTTGGATTTCCTGTTTAAAAGTCAGTGCCACACACTTGTGACAGAGGTGCTTACCCACGGTGGGACTGCCTCAGGTTGGCAACATGGTCGGCATTGATGAGTCGGGCCGAAGTGCCTGCTTCTGTGCTCTAAAACTCTCCGATTCAATAAATCTGATTATCCGGAGGTTTTCTTTCAGGGAATATCGTTCATACACGACACAAATCACCGGAGACTTTTGAGTGCGGGGTTTTGGTGAAACGAGAAGCCTTTACGTGATTTCAGTTCTGTTCAGATATGCAGCCAGTCAGGGCGAGGCAGGACATGTTCAACTCGTTTATTTTTCTTCTGCTGCCTGACCTGCTGACCATATTTGGAATTCCTGCTTTTGACACAAAAACCCGGCTTCAGTGTTCCCATCAACGTCACAACGTCATGGAGTACAGAGGCAGGTCTGTCGGCCCACCTTGTCACTGCCGACCATCATGTACCTATCTCCAGCAAACCCATTTGCTCTCACTTGGTCCAGATATTGTTTCATCGTCCGGATCCAAGTGCGTATTAATTGGCTGTTGAATGCAAGAGAATTTTTATCCACTGCTTTCTTTGCCATCATGTAACTGATTTCTACCGCTCTCTGGTGAAAGAAAATCTTCCTCAGATCTCCTCCAAAATTCTGACTCTAACTGAAATGGACTGTGACAACTCTGCCATGGGAACGAATACCAAATACCTCCCCTTTCTTTGCCATTTATAATTTTCATCGAGACTTAGGGCCGTATAGTACAGAACCAGGCTATTCTGAGCACCATGCCCTCCTTCTACACTGTTCATATGACTTTGCGGCTCCTCTCCAAGGTTTCCAAATGCATCGTACAATGTCCTGAAAGGGCTCTACAGACTGGATTCCTGCAGAATGTTTCCCGTAGCTTAGAATCTACAACCACAGGGAAACCGTTAAAGATATGAAAGGAAAGTTTACCAATGAGATGAGGAGGAATGCCTTCACTCGGGGCGCGATCAAGCTGCGGAATTCTGAGCCAAAGAATGCTGCGGGGGTCAAGATGCCGAATGTATTTCGGAAGAAAGTCATCAGATTGCTGGACACAAAATACATCAAAGGAATGGGAGAGAGTTGGATTATAGGGGGAGATCTAGGACTCACTTAGGGCACACGGAATATCGGAGCTGTCTCTCATCGCCCCAATCCAGAGAGCGGAGATGCTGCGCTGTTGCTGAGGCAATCCAGCTGGTTCTGCCTCTTGCACTCTGCGGGCCCCGGCGGTGAACGATGTCACCTTATGGGTGATA
>NC_067418.1:52501606-52534241 GCF_009764475.1 Pristis pectinata
CATTTAACAGCAAAAGCAGACGATTTACAGCCGATCTCTTCGGTGTCAATATTCATTGCAACCTTAAACCCGCTGCGAGCAGGGTTCGAACCTGCGCGGGGAAACTCCACTGGATTTCGAATCCAACGCCTTAACCACTCGGCCATCGCAGCTTTCCTCTGTCATTTTCCTCTATTTTGATCCATCTTACGACAGCCATAGTCAAGTGAATTTAATTTGCTGCTTCCTCTGCGGTTCTTCCGCTTCCATCACTGCTCACATATCTGGTTTCTCTATCAATTATCACGGAATGTCAGTCGCCCTTCTCTGCTTCATGAGATTTTCTGCCCATTTCCATCTTTCACCTGATAAATGTTGCATCAGGATGCTTGTTCCAGGGAACGATTTGAGAATGTGCATCCATTCAGAGATCTTAACTGGACTTTCATGAGAAAGGGAAAACACTGCAACTCAGTCTGAGAACGGGGACCGTCAACAGTGACATATTGTGGGTTCTTTTCTCCATCTTATTTTTATCCCTGCGGGAATTGAAAAAGATTCTTGAATTCTGCCGTCAATGTGCTGCAGTTGGCAGTGTGTTGATGGGCTCTTCCCCGATAATCCAGCGGCGCTGGAGAAGATTTACCGTGCGGCGCCCTCTGCAAGAGGAGAAACGCACGCGAGTCTCTTCTGGGCAGACTCAAAAATGCTGCTGCGTTATCGGAACTTCGTGCCGATCAATTGTTTGCAAAATGTTATCGAGGAATCCGGTGCTGTAATAGGAGGGCAACTGTGGACTGTTTTTGTCGCTTCGTCAGTGAACGAATGAAGGGAACGGACGCGAGTGTGCGTTTCACGAAATCCGATGTTTTCTTTCAGTAACTTTATCCATTTGCACCAAAGCGGGCATCTGTGGGCTCTGTAGCGCAATTAATAGCGTGTTGGACTTCTAATAATGCATGCCCAAGTAATTCAAAGGTTGTGGGTTCAAGTCCCACCAGAGTCGGCATTTTGTCCGAATTCGTTGCAACGAAGTCAGAATTCGAGTGGGAGCTGACGTCACCTGATGTTAGAAAATCTGGAAATTCAGGTCATGGTTTGAAATAATCGACTCTTTCACTGAAACACGGAAAATAGATTTTCTCTTAGAGCGTCCGAGTCTGTGAAACTGTTGGGGAAAATGTTGTGGGTACTGAATCTTTGATTATTTCAAAAGCCGGGGAGATAAATACTTGAAAAAAGGGGCTGATACGTTCAGAGGGTTGTCTGGAATGCAGAATTAAGCAGACAGTCTGATTACCCGTGACCTCATTAAATTATGGAGCGTCTGGGTGCTCTTCGGTCTTTCCAATGAGTAAGGATGTTTGTGTTTGGGTACAAGTTTCATATTTTTGATTGTCTTCAGTTTACGCATCTTCTTCAATTCCGTTAATGTTTCAATTTTGACAAGCCCCCTGAATTCTGCTCATTGTAATTCAAACATGTTCTGAAGAAAAAGTCGACAAATTTGTCTTCTATAGTTCAGGAAATAATGTCACTTTTTACCCGGAATCTGTCCCCTCACAATATGCAAGTGCACAGTTTAAGTGGTACCTCATCCCCGCGTAAACCCCGTTTCGAAATGGTAATCTTTATTACTTCTTTGAATTAACAACCCGGACTCAGAAGGCACAGTTTCTGGTGTGGTTCATCTTTTGCTGATTGCAGAGAAGGCAACGGCGGGTAAACGTTATTTAGTCATAAAAACTTTATGAAAACTTCGGCCAATATTGGACGTCTGTGTATATATCTGATTGCACAGTTTAGGAACGGTTGTGAATATTCCAGATAGGGCCCAGAAGAGGTTTTCTTGAATCGCTGCCAATGTGAGTGATATCATATGCAATGCAACACCGTAGAAGTTGGCATTGCGTCATTCAGGTGAAGAACTTTGAGAGGTCACTTTATGTACATCTTGATGTCCATGCCCGGAACAGCAGAGGTAGATAGGGTAATGAGGTCTTTCTTTGCATCCGCTGAAATATATCGTTGTCACCAAAGAGACCCATGTGGACATCGAGAATATTCGTGAAAAATAGCGTCCGTGCACTGGCGTCTGGTAAACACCGTGGTCTGCCACCCGGCAGCCTGACTTGATAACCGTTTACTACTGCTCTCTCCGGCCAATTTTGAAGAGATATGGGATGGGTTGGGAAACGGGAAGCCGCATCAAGCCTCAAGCACTCTTTCTGGGACCAAGAGTTTCAAAGCACTCACGAGAGGCACAGAATTTTCAAGATTAACATGTTCAACCAATGAGCTTTGTTATCTAATGAACGAAAACAACTTCGTTGTGCGGTAGTGTGGCCTAGAGGTCGAAGGCGCTGGAGCAAGGCTCCATTCTCCACCGAAGCATGGGTCGAATCCCATCACTGCCATTGGGTGCATACCAGCTGCAATCAATATTACCCAATGCAGCGTTAAAATGCATCAGGAATGATTTGCTGAACAAAATCTAAAAAAGTCACAAGTCACCGTGTCTGTGTCAATTATATCATTTCAGGTCTCAAGAACAGTCCTTAGTTGTTGTGGGAGAGTTTGGACAGGTAGAAATCGTGGCCCACATTTAATCGAAGCAAATGGGTGTAAAACTATTCAATATCAATCCGCATTCCAGCTCATATATGCAGCGCTGCTTTTACCGTGTCTTGAAATATAGAGTGAACTGGTCGGCCGTCAGGTTTAAAAGGACCTTTGTAACGCGGGATGGGATCGTTTGTCGACAGGAGCAGGGTAAGGGCACAAAGCAGGACACGGTCGCGTATGCAAACGATTGTCTCACTAAACGAACTGCACACCGCAACAACGTAAGGAAACGGTAAACAAAGGCATTGGAATCGTCATCTGGTTGAACCGCTCGCCCTGATTCTTGCTTCCGCAGACACCAACAGTCCTGTAAACTTTTGGAGGCTTTTTATTTGTTCTGTTGCTTTTTGTTTTATGTTTGGAGGTATGTCAACGCCTGTAAGGTGCTTGCATGGAGCCCACCTTCATCACACTGCATTCAGCTCATAAAGTAAAGGCTCCGCTGGGAGTTGAACCCAGGATCTCCTGTTTACGAGACAGGCGCTTTGACCAGTTAAGCCACAGAGCCCTCGCGCCGAACTACAGCTGTAATAATGAGATGCACCTTGCAATTAACTTCTCTTGTTCGTCTGCTGGCGAGGGAATTGCTTCAGATTCTGCTCGTTTTTTTTCATATTCCCTGCTCGGTCTACTTCCAAACATTGTATCACCGTATCCAGTAACGGATTCTCCGCAGTGACAATTCCGCCTGATTTACTGAACGCTTCTTCCCCTCCATTTGCACCACCTCTAACCCTTCTCCCGCCACCTCCGCTCTTTATGTTTGATCTCACCACAGATTCAGAATTCCTCACAGGTAAAATAAAATAGACAAATTAATCAATAGCCGGTGTTTTAAAACTCCCTCAGGTGGTACTGACATGGAAACCAATTGTTTTGTCTATTTAACGAGGTGGGAAGAGAAGGATAACGGAATGCGACCGGCATGAAATCAGTTCCAGAGAGGGAGGTGGCTGATGGTTTGAATGCTTTAAAATTGCGGAATACATTTCCCTGGGACTGACGCTGCAAACCCACTGCAGTCTGACATCTGGTTCTCAACAGGTCCGGATGTAATTCTGCCGTTGCTTTCCTTCTGTGTGAGTAGCGAAAGACGTTCTTGTGCAGAACCTTAATAATGATACAATTTACATTTCTCCATGTTCTTCGGATGTGTAACAAAATTGCATAATGATACTAATTCTGTTTCAAATTTTGATCGTTTTTACTTCACATTTCTGTAATTAAAGCTTCCAAATTCGTGACTGTTCTTGGTGCTGCTCAGTTTAGATGTACTTCTGTTCACCTGTTCCTTGGTCAGCTCCGGCGGATGAGACCTTGCACATGTGATGTTGATGAGAGGAATCGTGTGGTGCTGCAGATGACCCACGGATAAGGGTTGCCACGGTAAGGGATGTCTGCCTCAAAGTAGTCCGCCCCACTCGCAATTAATTTCGACGCTGAAACAGCTCACTCCATACATCTCACTGAGCCAGCTTGACCGCATTGCATCTGTCAGCGGGAAGGGGCGGGGCAGGAAAAGTGAACATTATAACTTCCCAACCGGGATGAAAACGCTGTTCATTGTGTAAGTACATTCAGCTCCATTGCGGAATCATTCTACATGTGGAAACTGTTGACAGCGGTTAATTCTCTTTGTGCTTGGGAAATGCAAATCTTCTTCTCACTCTCTCGCAAACATCCGCCCCATCAGGGTTCTTAGCTCTTTCTCGTGGCGTTTTCAACAGTATGGGTCCGTATGGTACTAACGGATAAGGCATCTGGCTTCGGTGTTTGATGCGAAATCGTCAGAAGATTGCAGTTTCGAGTTCTGCCAATGTTGTTTTACCAAATGTGGTTGTGATTCTATTCTTCCCCACACTCTCTCCACCACAACTGACCCAACTGATTCAAACACACGCGGTTTAAACGCTTCGGCTTCGAGCAGTGTCCCGCGCCGAGTTTACCTCGGTCACCCTGCACTCGTGGGCAACATAACGAAATGTCCCATCTTCGTTTCACGTAACGTTTTATTTTATGTGTATTGTTTGTAATGTATTTCTGCAACACTGCCATAAACAACGGGGTGGAACTCCTCAAACTGTCTGGAGCAGCTGTTGCTGGGGAGGCGGAGTGTGCTGCACATTCAGCAGGTCAGATCGCAGTAGAGGAGCCACCACAATGAACATGCAAAACCATTGGTGTAGGACCTTAAACACACGTTTCCCTTCCTTCAGACACGCGCGCGGCGGTATGTCCTGATCGACACGTTTGGTGACGCCAGGTCCATCTTATGATGACAGCAGATGTGGGACTGGTTCCTTACAATGCAGAACAGAACAGCACCATGGCAGACCCTTCACCCCATTACGTCTTTCTCAGACCGCGACGCCAAATTAAACTAATCCTATCGCTTTCACGTGGCCCAGTTTCTTCTTTTCTCTGCCCTTCCGTCGATCATGAAATATATCACGTGCTTCTAAAATGCAGCACCGGGCTGATAATGAAGATTGTATTTTTCCCCAACCCATCCCCTGAACAAACAACACACTTTAATATTCTCATTGGCTGCAGTCGTGAAATTAATCATGTCTATTACCTATCTTCAGTCGGGATGGCCGGGCGGTCTGAGGCTCTGCGTTCAGGTCTCAGGCTCCACTGGAGGTGTGGGTTCTAATCCCACTCCTGACAATTAAGCATTTAAATCTTGATCTCCCTCCCTGTTTTCTTCTACTGGCTGCCAGTCTTGCCTGACTCCATCCTCGCTCCTGCCATTGAGCAACCCTGTCCTTCCATAGACCACATCTTCCCATGTTGTTAATCTTTTCGTCCTATCGCTCTTCGTGATCTTTCTCTGGTCCTTTCGACTGCCAGCGAGATTATGGTTCATCCTTTCCTCACTCTCCCGTCCCACCTCCACATCCATTGCTTCCCAAATATACAGAAATCTGCTGATGGCAACGGTGAATGCAGTAACAGCCCAGAGGAGGGAATGATGGGTGGTACAGTTGGGAAATGAGAATGGTTGTGTGAGCTGCGATTTAGAGAGAGACTGAAAACCAGATAATACAGACAGTGCAGGAGTGGGAGGGTCAGACAGTGACGTGACGGCAGACTTGCAGGTTCAGCCAAAGGACGATGAAGGTAACGGAGCGGAATGTGAGACGGAGCTGAGCCATTTGGTCCTGGTCTCAACTCTTCTTCTGGGCCAATTAACCAATCTCCACATTTGTTGATCCAACAAATATTTATTCACCCCATTTTAGATAATTCGAAATAAGTCAGCTCGCACCACCATGTGTTTGATGAAAACTTTAAGTACCTCAGTTGAAGAAGACCTGACTTTTATATTAGAGTTCCGTCCCCTTGTTTGTGACTCTCCCGCTGGTTAAAACATCCCAACATCTGCCCTGTCAGGCTCCCTTAACATCTCCTTTTTGTATGAGTAACGTCAGAGCTCATTCTACTAAAGTCCAAGGAATAAGGGCCCGGGATAGTTCGACATGAAGAATTCATAACATAATGAACTAACACAGTCCCATGATATTCAGATGGAAGTGACAATTCCAGCCCAGCATGCATTTTCAGCGTTCGTTGTTGGTGATTATTTTCAATCAGTTCCGTTCACTGAACGGAGGCGCACTTTTGCAGTAGTCTCGTGTGTGAACTGAGTTCCATAATATCAGACACCAATCGGCTGTCTCAAAGAAAACAATTTTGTTTAATTTCAGGTCGGTTACATAATGTATAACTGATTGCAAAGGATTATCGATTTCAGAGTGCAGGCGATCCTCTATGGAGAGGCGCATTCACCCAGTGTGTGAAGAGAGCGTCATATCACTCAAATCAGCAATAACCTGACAACGCCAAGAACGTCGAGTATGTGAACCGTCTGGAGAACAGCCCGTCTGGGGAACAGCTTCAAATCCGCGCAGTCGTCGATTCTTCTCTGACCGACTGACGAATGGTCCAAAGAGTTCATGCAGGGTGTTGTTCCTCGTGACACGCATAACACACACACACACACACACACACACACACACACACACACACACACACACACACACACACACACACACACACACACACACACGGCTATTTCGCAAAACATTTGTAGAATAATAAATGGAAGAAAATAACAACAGAGCATAAGAAGGAACTGTGCAGTTCACAAACATTAATGACACGGGCAATGTGTAGGGAATACAATGGATGTGCGCATTTTTACATTAAAACACTAATTCCCGTGATGAATGCAATTGTTGTGTAAAACGATGATTTTAGGTACTGTAAGTCGCATATAATTGCTGCTCATATTTTTCATTTAAGTGGGTGAACACGAAGGTAACTCTCTAGATTTCAATATAAACCGGTTGCATGATCAAGGTGCCATCTGTCCGGACTTCCACGAGGTCATTTTGGTGAATGGGGAAAGTCATTGAACAAAATAAGCGATATTTCACCCTGAATTGCTGTCGAGGCTCTTTTTAACAGAAACAGGGAAGTGTTACAGCGGACCTGAGGCCACTATGCCATCGGGAACCTCCTGACACTTTGCAAGATAAATATAACTTCTCTCAACCTCCCGCTTTTCCTCGTAGTTATTGCCTATGTTCTGAGGGGGAAGTGGTTTGCTTCAACAGTTTAATTTGCAAGCGAGGACCGTCATTTGTGCAAACATTCAAGTTTTTTTTTCAATTCTGCTCAATTCTATCACATTTTCCTAAGGTAAGATAAACATAAAGGAACACAATATTATAGCTGTTACCGAACCATTGGGGATAGCAAGGTGGAATTTTCCATTTCCTAATTATTTATCTTCTTACATACTTTTTTTGTCTCCGTTAATCTTGTGTGTTGGAATATTTTGAATTTCAACTTTGCATGAACAATAATGTATTAAAATTCATAATATCCACGACATCCACGGTGATGGGTCCTCTATCTACAAAGACCGAAACGGAAAACCTAAAGACAGCACAAATATCCGGCTGATCCAAGAGTTAACGTTCTACGTTACAGCTCTGCTCGGGTGTTCACAGTAAAGAAGGTTACACTCACTGCCTTCGCATTGAGTGCCTCTCACGGTGGCCAGAGCAACGGTCAATTAAAGTGCAGGATGACTTTATTTGGGGAGGATTGCAGGCGGCCATGAGTGCCCCACACTCCTACTGCAATTTGAAGACAACACGTAGTCCAGACGGAAGAGGAGATGTTGTTTCGCAAACGTTTATTAGGCATTTCTTGCAGCAAGTGCAGGAGGTCATAGGCAGATTGATCAGTGTGGGAGTGGGATGTTGAATTAGTGTCGCGGACACCTGGAAGTTCAGCGTTACCCCTGCGGACTGAAAGCAGGTTCTCTGCAAAGCGATCAATCACTCTGCGTCTGGCTTCTCCAATGTGAACTCCGAATGCAGTACACTGGATTGGAAGGTTGACTCACTGCTTCGCCTGAACCGACTATTTGGACCCATTACTGTTGAACTATTTGGTGCCCAACCAGAACCGGCGAATCGTCCAAATAGAAGATTCTTCAATTTGGCTGGATTTTCCAAATATTTCTCACCACCACACAACCTCCTCCCTCTGTCCCTCTTTTCTTTTTAAAATGAATTGGGATACAATTTCCAGGTTCAATGATGTACCCGGTTCTGGTCCAGTGTCATGTTCTCCAGTTTTCGTGACACTATTGCCGTTGCCCCTTTGGTCTCCTCAGAAGTGCGGGCAGTGCCGACTGGTGAAGCCGAAATAGCTCAGTTGGGAGAGCATTAGACTGAAGATCTAAAGGTCCCTGGTTCAATCCCGGATTTCGGCAGTTTTTATATATTATTTGAATCTCGCTGCCTCGCGGCACAATCTTCGTGGAACATTTGTCAGTGGGCTGATACCTGTGTTCACAGAGGTACTTTCGGGTTCAGTGATGTGACTGAAATCTTCTACTTTATCTCCGATCATAAGGTCCTTCCTTGCTCGGTGCGAAGTTTCAAACCTGGAGTGTCCTCCCCGACGATAGGACCTGCTGAATGTGCCACACACTCCACCAACATCAGTCCGGCTTCCCAGCAGCGGCTCCTCCCGACACCACATCGTGCAAAGTGTTTCGATGTGTTGGAAAAATACGCTTGAATCGCAGACCCTGAGATAGGGGAACTCCAAAGTGTTCACCCGCCCTGATTTAGCAGACGGGAGGCTGGAACCCGTCCCTCTATCTCTGACTCCGCCACTGTCCGCTGGGAGAAAGGACCTTCTGGCTGTTTCAACGCGAGAAGTTGCGGGAGAGTAACTGGCCGCTGATGCTTTGCGTCATGAACCAGGAGGTACGTATGTCATTGTCATTGCGGCCGGCTTTGTTGCTGTTCCCGAATGTTGCTGTTGTGTCGGAAGATGCGGCCACCTGCTGCAGGCGGTATCACCTGAGCAGCTTGCCTTTGTTCCCGTCTGTGCGAATCGACTGCTGCTGGAGATGGGGAGGATGCGACGTCTCCTGCTGGGAACATTTTGCAGAGAAGTAACTCTGCCGGGTTTCTTCAGCCAATCGGACTGACAAAGCCTCAGCTGTGTAACAGAAATTCCAAACGTTTGAAAAGAACAGCGGTCCGGCTGCTTTCCAGCGACCTGTTGGATTCCTGACAAATAGTGCGGGTTAACAGGACGATAGTTTTTGACTTACCGCTTCTCCCCGTCACACGACAGCCATTGAGAGTGGAAATTTGCACTATTTTGGAAACTGATTCTGAAGAACCTTAACATTTGTTTTGCCTCATCCATGTGGCCACTTCGCCCCTTCTCTTTCCCCTCCCTCGCCCTAATGACTTGACCATCTTATCCCCACCTCGTTCCCTTTATTCCATTCCTTTGCACGATTCCTCCTTCTTCAGCCCTTTGCATCTTCAGCCTGTCACGTCTCAGATTCTTGCATCTCTCCACTCCCCCACCCACCTACCTCCCCCTCTACCCTGGGCTCACCTATCAGCTCTCAGATTGCGCATCTCACCTTCTCCCTTACTTTCGTTCTGGCTTCTGCATTATTTCCTTCCAGTCCTGTTCAAGATGTCTTGGCCGGTAACGTTAACTGTTGATCTCTGCCATTCCCCGCACCTCCGCTCTCATGTCCGCCCCTCCCAGACCCAACCGGAGAGGAATCCCCTTGTCTCAAAGTTCATCCCACCAGCCTACGTATTCAGCACATCATTCTCCGCCACTTCCGCCATCTCCAACGGGATGCTACAACGAAGCATATCCTCCCGTCCCGCCCCTTTCTTTTTTTCGCAGGGATCGCTCTCTCCGCGAGTCTACTGTTAACTCCTTCCCACCCCCACACATCCTGTTCTCACCCAGGGTAACTTTTCACTGCATCCGCAATAAGGTGTAACACCTGTCCCTACCCCACCTCTTCACCTCCATCCAGGAACCCAAACAGTCGTTTCAGGTGAGACAGAGATTCACCAGCACCTCCCTTAATATCATCTACTGCATTCGGTGCTCCAAGTGTGAGACCAAACGCAGACTAGGTGACCATTTCGCAGAACACCCGCGCTCTTTCCGTAACCGCGATCTGCACATTCCCGTTGCCAATCACTTCAACTCCCCCTCCCACACTGTCACTAATATGTCACTCCTCGGCCTCCGACACTGCCAGGGAATTCCAAGCACAAATTGGAGGAACAACAGCTCATTTTCCATCTTGGATACTTGCAGCCGATCGGCATGAACATTGAATTCTCCCACTTTATATCACCCCTATCCCTCTTCCCACAACAGCCCCCCCCCACACTATGCTTCGTCTCTTCTTCGCTTTCCTAGCCTTTTACTTCTTCTCTCTTCTTACCTTTTTCCCATCCCGCGGATGATCTTCACAACCTCCCCAGCACCTGCCAATCACTACCTCTCACCTGCAATATACCTATCACCTTCCCATGTGCCCACCCCACCTCACTTCTTTTGTCCACCGACACTGCTCTGATTTTTCCTCCTACTTATTGGACTTTTCATCTTTTCCGATCTTCAGTCCTGAAGAAGGGTCCTGACCCGAAACGTTGACCGCCTGCTTTTCTCCACGGATGCTGCCTGGCCTGCTGCGTTCCTCCAGCATCGTAGTATTCCTCACCTATCAACTGCCAGCTTGTGATTCCCCCACACACCCTCCAGCTTTTCTATTCTGCCTTCTGTCCGCTTCCTTCCAGTCCTGATGAAGAATCTCGACCCGTAACGTTTACTGATCATCTATAGATGCTGCCTGCTGAGTTCCTCCAGCATTTTCTGTGTTTGGCTCCAGATTCCAACATCTGGAGAATCTCTTGTGTCTCGTCAGTTATGAAGGTGCTTGTGGAAGTACATTGCAAGCAAGGCACACACCACAAAATTTTGCGAGCGATGTCTATGAGGACGGGAAGACCGGCGTACACGCGGCGCAGGAAACTAGTGGTCGAAACGGACGCGTTTCAAATGGGTGTGTTTGGAATAGATAGGACAGATGTGATTGGGTGAGTGAGCGACAGAATGTAAACAAAATCTTACGTTCAGTAAAACGACCGTGAGAGGACTCGAACCTGCAGTCCTCTCCATTAGGCCACAGGGTTCCTTCCTCCTCAAGGACTCTGACAAAGAATTGAGACGGATGCACGGGCCGGCGTTCTGTGAGAAAGTGAGAAGAAGGAAGGGCGCATTTTCAAGCAGATGGATAATTACCCGGTGTGAAGTATTTTGACTATGTCGAACGATTCCGTGACGTAACTGAGAGAACTCACAGAAGAAGCAGAGTTTTCATTGCCGCTCGAAATTTAGAAAGTTCTCTTTCCCTGTCTCACCCCTTTCCGCTAACAGATACAAGTTTACACGCTGGCTGGGTGCGATGTGTGGGTCGACCTGTTTCAGTGTCGGAACTAATTGTGAATGAAGCAGACTACCTGAGGCAGCCATAACGTTCCCTTTTCTGTGGGGTTTCCCTTATTCACATCACCAGTGTTCAGACGATAATATACTCAGGGTCCAGGTCCCCGTAACTGTGAAAAGGGACACATTGCATGAGGTGGGATAGTTTCAACACTCCATAATTAGCTTGATTTATTTCCTCTCATCAGCTGACAGGAACTGAGGGGAAGTAGTTTACCTTCATCTTTCCTCGACACCTAGTGGAAGCGTGCTGAGTTGACAAGTGCCGCAGACAGAAGTTTGAGCAATGTGTCAGTAACTAAGAATCATTGATTTTAATTGTCTGTAGTTACACATGGGTCTGTATGATTAAACTTACACATTTCCAGCGGATAAAAGAGTGAACTTACCACCCTATCTATCTGTGTTGCCACGTTCAGCGACATGTGGACCTGTACACCAAGAGGTCCATAAAGTGTCCCTTCAATGTTCTTCATCCAGATGAAGAAGTACCAGCTTCCTCAGCCCAACATTGCAAATGAAATCACTGACATTGGCCACGATTCTCGAAAATCTCTGCTCAACCATCTCTGGGATATTCACAACTGTTCCAAAGTGCGCCAACAGATATGTGAACAAACGTCCAATATTGGCCGAAACACATTTTATGAAGACTTCATGATTCAATACCGTTTACCCGCCGTTGCCTTCTTAACAATCAGCAAAAGATGCAAATCACCAGAAACTGCTCCGTCAGCATTATTCTGCCAAGTGCCTTCGGAGTCGGTGTTTTTTTTAAATTTTCAGTGGAATCTGATACGGATGAGAGGATGGGCGAGAGGGAGCAGTGGGGAAGGGAAGACGGGACACAGTGGGTTAAGTGAGTGTGTGATGCACAGAGGGGATGTGGGGAAGACCAAAGAAACTGGTTAACGCGGGAGATGAGCGGAGGTTTGAACGAAGGGTGATTGAGAGAACCTGTGTGGATCAGAAGGAGGAAAAGTGAACGCGGTGGTGCGGTTCACCAGAAATTGAGGAATTCCTTGTTCATGGCATGACGATGTGGACTTCACAGGCGGAGTCTGTGGTGATGATTCTTTGAGTGCATTTTGGAATCGTCCCTAGCAGTGGAGAAGGCCGAGGGCAGAGAGGACAGTGTGGGTATGGTGAGGGGACTTGAAATGTCATGTATCCGGAAGCTCAGTATTGTCATCGTGGACAGAGCGCAGGTGTCGCAAAACGGACGCCTGGTCTAAGCGTGGACTTGCTGCAGTAGAGCAGCCCACCTCGGGAGCACCTGATGCAGTCGGCGAGGTTGAAGGACATGAACCTGAAACTTTGCCTGACCTGGAAGTGCTGTTTACGTCACTGGTTGTTGGTAAGGGAGGTGGTGAAGGGACAAAGGCTGCGCCTCCAACGGTTGCAGGGGAAAGTGCTGCTGGACGGGGAGTATCGGTTGGGGAGCGACGGCCGACCTTGCCAAAGCAGGAAGAGCTGAGGAGGAGAAGATATGAGTGACGGTGCGATGCCGCTGAACCAGCCGGAAATGGCGGAGGTGATGCGGTGGGTGCAGGGAGGGTAGGGTGAAAGGCGAAGAACAAGGGAGCTCTATTCCTGTTCTGCCTGGTGGGAGCTGGGGTGGGGGTAGAGTGCGGGAAATAGAGAAGATGCGGGTCGGCAGTCTGTCAGCCGTAGGAAAGGAGAAACCACTTTTAGTGATCTGTGAGGGCTTTTCAGATGTCGTGGAACGGAAAGTCTCATCTCGAGATGAGGCGGAGACAGGAGAAACTGAGAGATTGAGACGGCGCCTTTACAGGCGACAGGATGGAAGGAGGTGTATTCCAGGCAGCTTTGGGAGTCAGTGGGTTTGCTGTTAGTGTCGGTGGATAGTTGGGCTCCTGAGATGGATAGAACCTGAAGGGGTGAGGGGTGTTAGATATGGTACAAATGAATTTGATGGCGGGTGTATGTCAGCAGTGAAGTTGATATAATTGACGAGTTCCGCACTGGTGGAGGAGGCAGCACCAATGCGGTCGTGGAGGTAGCGGAGAGAGGCTCGGAGAACGGTACCGGAGAAGGTTGGCAACATGGGCTGTCTCACGGAGCCAAGGAAGGCGTTGCTCGGGCCCCTGGCAGTGCCCATGGCTGCATTTGTGATTTGTAGGATGTGAAGGGAATCAAAAGAGAAGCTGTTCAGTTAAGAACAAGTTATGATAAGCGGATGAGAGTGTTCCTGCTGAGGAAATGGTTCGATATATGTTCCAGAAGGAGGCAGGCGACTCTTAGTCTTTGCTAATGGGGAACTGAGGTGTTCATGGTGAAAATAAGGCGGCAGAGCTGGGGAATTCAAGTTATCAAAATAAGAGAAGATTTCTTTATTAGTCACATATACATCGAAACACACAGTGAATTGCAACTTTTGCGGAGAGTGTTCTGGGGGCAAGTGTCGCCACGCTTCCGGCGCCAACATAGCATGCCCACAACTTCCGAAAGCGTACGCCTTTAGAATGTAGGGAGGAACCCGGAGAACTCGGAGGAAACCTACGCAGACACGGGGAGAACGTACAAAGTCCCTCCAGACAGCGGCGAGAGTTGAACCCGGGTCGCTGGCTCTGTAATAGCATTACGCGAACCATTGCACTACTGTACCTTTTTAAAATACATGTAATGTTTTAGCAGTCACCAAGGTCAACACCATTTCAAGCTGTCACCTTCTGAGGGAATGGTGGATTCCTGTTTAGGCGCCCCCACAAGTGTTGAATGTCGGGGGGACACCTTAGCTCAACGTCCCTCGGTGGGCTCGAAGCACCAACCTGTCGGTTAATAGCCGAACGCGTTGGCCGATTGCGCCACAGACACAGAGTCAAGTGCCTGGAGGAAATGCAGAGGAACGCACTCGGATTGAAAACTTAACTGGGGACCCGTGAGGTCAGTGGTCTGGTCACTCTGGCTCTGCAATTACACGCCCAATTTACACGTCGATCCTGAGAGTAACTGCGGGCTTGTGTCATCCTAGTCAGGACATAAGGCAGCACCAGAATGTGTGCAGAATATACTTCAAGTGATTAGTTGCTCTTATTTTTACATGCCTTCTACTAATGCACAACTGATTGCAAACTCTGCAATGCCACGTGGTCTGCTGATACTTCACTATATGTCTGTCAGACTGTGTCTGTGAGAAGTCCATGCTGACCCACTCGGATGTTGTGGGAAAGAACTGTAATTACGAAGGAGTGACGTGTAATTTATTTGACAGGAAGGGGGAGCAGTGAGCTATTGTGGTTCTCCAGTCCCTAACGAGGTGAGAGGTGAAGGGTGGGACCGAGAAGTTAATGATTTTTTTTCTTGGTTCTGCGTCACTTTTCTTTTAAAGAAATTCAACTTTATTATTTTTAATTATAATGTTTAATTATTTAGTAGCACGAAGAAATGACTCTGTTCTCCAAGAAAACTGAACAAACCCTGCCCTCCGTGGTACACAGACACATTGACACACAAACACAAACATACACACACACACACACACACAGAACACACACACACACACACACACACACACACACACACACACACACACACACGGGGAAATTAGAAAGTACAACAGATCGTAAATTTGTAAATAGATTCGACTGAAATACCCTGTATCCACATCACAGATTTCCGTGGAGATTGGGGCAGAGAGAAAGTGGGAAGAAATCTTGCTGCTGGGGAGAGTTCACTTCTTAAATGTGTTTAATAAATTTTGCAGTTATACGAAACGGATATGTCACCACAGTCCTCAACTGCTCCCTGAACTTAGTCTGTGTCACAGCATAAATGCACGTGTTTGTGCAGCAACTCAGAAGCTGAAGCATGAAACCTATTTCAGTTACAAAGCCGGGGATATAAATAATATCATCCGCCAACTTCCACAACCTGTTCCATGTACAATACACAGTAAACACTGACCACAACAGGATGAAATATCCCGAGATGACAAACAACAATATTATAGATTCCTTCTGCTCTCCATCTCTCGGTCTCTCGGAGTCTCCCCACTATTTGACCCCGGAGTCTCCTGCGGAATCTGCTCGCCATTAAAATGTTTCTGACTAGTTAAAGCGTTGAAGAGCAGAATCAAAACCAACGGGACACACGGGGTGAGAATATAATGAAGAAACTCAACTGTTGCCCAGGACATTGACATCATTACACGAACATCCATATAACAAATCCAAGGAGGATTCACCAACCTGTACCAAGGTGTGTACATAAAATACCAGAAAACATTCTTTATACTGTTCAGCCCAGTCACTGTTCCCAGAACCGTAACCGCCGTTTTCTCGGTGGAATAGCGAGATTTCAGATTTTGGCAACAAATGGCGACAAATCGATCAAAGGTGAGCGTGACCGTGAAACAGGCGGAACAGTCAGTGAAGGCGTGAAACAGGACGCCGTGAACTATTACACGCGCGGATGGACCTCACAAAAACCATGTGATGAGCAATCAGAATCTGTCTCAGTATTAGATCAAAGATAATGACAAACATATCTGCCGTCGCCATGGCCACCAGGTAGCGGGTGACACATCTGGAGAATACCGCACTTTCCCCGAGACAGGACCGAAATCGTCACCAGGTTACCTGTGAGCAAAACAAACCAGAAGACAAATTAAACAGGTCAGAATGAGTGCAGTGTCAGCATTCGTGGAAGAAAGATGTTGAAGCAACAAAGCCTCTTGTGGTAAAATTAAATTTCAGTGCTGACCCGCAACAGCGTGAAGAAGATATCATGCTCGCCCTTGTCCAATCACACATTATATCACTTGCTCTCAAATCGAAAGCAATACCAAAGGTTAATCCGTATCCGTCCGTGGATGTGCAATTGTAGGTCCTGCAGTTGAGGTATGAAGAGTTGAACCGAACGGGATAGTGTTTTTTTTGCATTTCTTGTGTCAACCACGAGCCTGACGTTAGTCCGAACCAAGTCACCTTGACATATGCTTTGAATTGGGAGATTAGCGCCTGCAGACACTCAAGTTACCGTGGTTACCTGTTGATTGTAAAGATGATTTCAGTCTTTTGGGTACGAGCATAATTTCCGACAACTGTGCCTATGTAGGTCCAAGCAGCTCTCGCCTTCCTTGGATAATGGCACTCCAACTGGACGTCTGACCTAATTGACATGTTGCCCTCCTACAGTTGCAATTAGACCAGGTATCCATGAGATGAAGCATGCTCGTATCAAAAAAGCAATGCAAGATTCGAATAACAATAAATACACCCATTTGAACGACGATGGAACTGGAGTTGGAAAAGAGCCATTTGCTGTTTCACAATAAAGCGTTCCCCAGCTGTGCCGAGTCGCCCTGGCAGCCTGATCTTTTCTAAAATACAATTGGAAAACAATCCAGGAAACAATAAAGAAAAGGGCAAGCAAAAAGCATTTGTGATGAGAACTGAAATCCGGTGTTCACTGCACAGCGCATCAGCTGCTTCAGAGCAGGAGATATATGGTCTACTAGTGGAACATGTGACTGGTACTGGATCAGGGTGACCATTTCCAATCACCCACTTCCCTTCTGAACTGGTCCACGCAGTCCACGTCCCTGTTCATGTCATGTTCAGTGATCCAGTGCACACACAGACACACCAGTCTATTCCGCAAAACAGGTCTCAACGCAAACATGCAGTCCACCTCAACAATTGCTGATGTCCGTCACATCATATTGGCAATGAGAAAAGAAAAACCTGTCATTTTTTCTGTTCATTTGCCCGATCAGGCCAAGAAACTGCGGAGTGTTAACAGACCTGTACCAAGAGTACGTACTGGATGAATCGAATCTCCGTATTGTGGGACCAACTGGAGATGACAAACGCACAGATGAAGGTAATTTATCGCACAAAGGGCCGATTTACTAACTTACTTGGGATGCCGAGGGCAGTTAGGATTGGATAGTATATCTTCTCGATACCATAATGACAGCAATGATCTCCATATAAAGGGACATCTTCCAGCTTTCGTGGAGATAATTGCCGTCAATGTCGGAGGTAATTCTGTAGCGGAACATGGAGAGGATTCCCATATTCATAGGAAAGGGGAACCTCAACAGTGGATACTTGGAACTCATTAACCTGATATCGTTCACGGTCACTGAACAAACAAGTTCAAATTCATCCCTTTGAGCCCGGAATATTTATGACACAATGTAAAGTGACACCGGTGAACCGCCCTCTGACTTTAATAACATTGAGGTCTCCACATGGTTGAGTAACAATGTTCACCCCAACGTCTTCACCGCCTGTCATCTGGATTACCTAAAACTGCCGAACTCA
Source organism: Pristis pectinata (assembly GCF_009764475.1). NCBI lineage: Eukaryota > Metazoa > Chordata > Chondrichthyes > Rhinopristiformes > Pristidae > Pristis > Pristis pectinata. The sequence goes on from NC_067418.1 coordinate 52,519,375, forward strand.
TTCGGCCTCTCCGTTCGTATCTCGCTGCCAAATGCACGAAATTTATCACGAATCTGACACAAATTTCTGCTCAAAAAACTTCCTTGTCAATCCACTGAAATTTCACCCTATGTCCCAGACAGCATCGGTGTTTCAAATGGGCCAACCAACGCAGGAAGCAATTGTTCTTTCATTTTGTTCTCACTTAATCTTTTAACGACTTCTTTGAAATTCATCTGGAGGACTCCCTTTAACATGGACAACGAGGAGGAGTATTTCTTCGTTCATGTTTCACTGTTTCAGAGATTATCGTTAAAGTGTACATGAAACGTACGGCACCACCTCACCGACTGACGAAATTCTGTCTACTTCAAACCTAACCCTTGAGTGGTCCACAGCAGAAACACTCGCTCTGCCGTCAATGATACAGAGAATGACCCAAAGTGTCACCGACCTTACTCTCAGTCAGTAGTTGCCCTGCGCCTCCTCCCTCAACATAATCCAGAGCCCTGTACAGTTATGACAGGTAACGCAGATCGTAACATTCATCTCCTCCGACTTTGCGTATTGCACCGGTAATCTTGATGTGGTCTCTTCTACATCGGCGAGACCAAGCGCAGACAAAGCGACAGGCTTGCCGAGCACCTGCAATCCTTCCGCCATGGCTGACTGGAGCTCACCATTGACTCCCCGTTCCCACTCCGATATGCGTGTCCTGGGCCTCTTGTACTGCCAAGGTGAGGCTAAATGAAAACTCGAGGAACACTTCATATTCTGCCCAGGTAGTCCACAACCCGTTGGCATCAGCACTGGATTGTCCAGTCTCAGGTAACCTGCTCTCCATTTGTCCCTTTTCTCTCTCCTCCTGATCTACCCAGTTCCTCCCACACCAAAGCCAGACCCGATCATCCAGTTTTTCCTCTCCTCCCCCACTCCATCTCTGCATCACCCATGAACACCTTTCACTGGCTCCCCTCCCCCTATAGTTCATATTTGTCTACTCTATCTCCCTTATTTGCTTCCGATTCTCCAACTTCCTCTCCTATCAGATTCCGTCATCTGCAGCCCTTGTGTCCTCCACCGATCACAACTCATCCTCTTTCTTTATTTCCACCCTTCCCTCCTCCATCTGTCTATCACCCCCTCACCTGGATCCACCTATTGCTTGTTTGCCCTTGCACCACCCCTTACCCTCACTCATTATAAAGGCTACCTCCCCGAGATCTCTCAGTCCAGATGAAAGGTCTCAACCAGAATCGCCAACTGACCATTTCCCTCCACACATTAGCCTGACCCGCCAAGTCTTACCAGCAATTTGTTTGATTTTTGCTCCAGATTCCACCATCGACAGTCTCTTGTACCTCACTTCTAAATGACCGACCCCATGTCTTTATATTACATTTCCTCGTTGGAGGCACTCTCATAGAGAAAACATCTACCCTGTCATATCCCCTAAGTTTCTAATACGTTTTTATAACGTCAACCCTATTCTGGTAAATTCCAAAGATTACGATCAGATTTATTAATCCTCTCTTCAATGGACAACACAGACAGAACGAGACGAAGTAAAGAAGAGAGGAAGGCGATCCCGACCGTCACCCCATCGTCTGTCGACGTTCGTTCCATTCCCACTCCACCAAAACTGCTGACAAATTCTCGTTTCAACTTGTGCCTTCACAAAGCACAAACCAGACCGGGGCTTGCGCGACGGTGAAAAAAGTTGATCCTCAAACTTCCTTCAGAGAAACGTTCAATTATGCCGAAAATCGTAAGTCGAACCCGCCAGCTCACGACGAGGATGGGATTCCAACCCCCGCCTGCAACGCACGTTGGATCAGCTGTCCATCGGTTTAACCACTTGGCCACCTCGTCTCGTGTGTGACGACCTCTTAGTTAGTTTACAGCTCTTACAGTCTGCTTTCACGTTTCACCCGTTCATGATTTTGTGTTCCCTCTTCGCTTTTCCGTGGCAGTTTCTTGGCCATCTCTTGCGGATATCTTGCACTCTCCTAATCCCCAGGGTTGCAGTTCAGGTTTTCAGCATAATGAGCCTTATCAATCAATTTTATATGGCAATTGATCACTCCTGATACTCATGATTTAAAGCATTTGTGACTTGGTAGAAAATTTATATATTTTGAATGAATATTGAAATTCAATCCGTCACCAGACATTTGTCATGTATTTGAATGTAACTTCCTAATATACCACAGAGAGACTGCCAGTCCCTCATTCGTAGTTTCCTTTGTTAGATTGATTTCCCTGCTTTCAGACTGAATTGTATCATGTCCACTTCGGACAAGCTTCGTCACTCGTTCCTGGAGGACATTTTGCAAACGGACTATTTATTAACATTTTCCTGTCTAAACAGCGTGTTGTGGAGTTGGCTCCTCACAAACCGATCCGGAATACATCCCAGGAGGTCATCGTCTGCATCATTGGTACTAATTTGTCTCACCCAGATATCATGTCGGTATGAACGGCAGAGAGAAAATGCGGGAGATCAACTGATTGAGCGTTCGCTCCAAAGCGCACAGAGAAAAATGAGTCTTCACCCTCCTTTCTGTACTTTTCTTAATGCAGAGAGGCAATAACCATCCATTCAACGCTCGCTCATTTCCCTTCCGTTAAATCAGATGTGTTTGCTTGAAATAGGACAGTTGATACCGGAATGAAATAATTCAGTTTTTTTAATCGGTTGCAAGGAATAATATTCTTGTGTACAATCCAGAAGAAGAAGAGACGGCTGATACTGAATCTCCAGCGTTCAGGGGACTGGGTCAAGGGAGCGACGTTGTTCCCTTCTCTGACGTGGAAAAGATAAGAATCAGCCTCATCCTTCTTTCTTCATTCAATGAATCTTTCAGTCCTGAGGAGGTTCCGATCCCAGGTTCCTGATAAATCTTGCGGACCAAGGTGAAAGGGATGGGTTGAGGTATTTCTTCTGCGCTTTCTGACCCCTTCGACCAATATGTCTTTCGGTGCATTTTGCTCAGGTGCGTTATACTTCCGAGGCAAACAAATTATACAAGGCGGATCCCGTTGCAAACGGAGCTCTAGCACATGGAACAGTACAGCACAGCAACAGGCACTTCGGCCCAGAATGTTGTGCAGAACTAATTAAATTAGTAATCAAATGCCCAACTGAACTTAACTGTTCTGCCCACCCAATGTCCACCCCCTTCCATTGCCCGCACATTCTTGTGCTTATCCGAGAGCCTCCTGAACGTCCCTGTCGTATTTAACTCCACCATCACCCTTGACAAAGCATTTCAGACACCCACCACTCTCTGTGTAAAAAAAACCAGCCCCAGAAATATACTTTGAACTTAACCGCTTCTCACTTTAAATGCATGCCCTCTGGTAATAGACATTTCAACAATGGAAAATAGATACCCGCTGTCTTCTCTATCTATGCCTCTCACAACCTTGTAAACTGCTATCAGATCTCCCCTCGGCCCCGGCCGCTCCAGAGAATGCAACCCAAGTTCATCTTACCTCTCCTCACAGCACATGCCCTCTAACCAGGCAGCAGCCTGGTAAACCTGTTCTGCACCCTCTGCAAAGCCGCGATATCCTGGGGCGACCAGAACTAAATGCAATTCTCCATGTGCCGCCTCCCAGAGTCCTATCAACACATTCCCACATTGTTGATAATGCAATTGCTAACTTACAGGCCACCTACCTGTATCCAGACCCGAAAACTATCCATTATGAGTGGACAGTCACATATGTATTCGGTGCCCTTCCAGAGGTCAGAGTTCTCTCCAGTTCTCGAAGGTTGTCTTCCGACGTTGGGAGGTGTCCCTGCTGTCTTGTCCCCTTGGATGTAACCTTCAGATTTGGAATTCACTGGCATCGCAGGCTGCTGTCGAGGTCATTCTCTGCTGACCACCAGGTGGAGTTATCGCTGACTAAGAGGCGGAGTTATCGCTGACCACGAGGCGGAGTTATTGCTGACCTCCAGTCGGAGTTACCGCTGATCCCCAGTCGGCGTTATCACTGACCACTAGGTGAAGTTATCGCTCCCCTGGGTTGCTGATGGGGATTCGTTGTAACCCTGTTGTGGCTTTGCAGAAGCTTCCCTTGACTTGACTAATTGGATGGCAAGGTGGGCCACTGCTGGTAACTTAAAAGGACAACGAGTTTGGGGGAACTATTGAATGCAACCCTCAAAATAAGGTTGAGCTCGTAACCCGAGGCTCCCTTGAATCTGCCTCTCTTTACTTTCTCTTCCTGGACTGATGCATGTCGAATATTCAATCACTTACCAATGGGTCTGCATGTGGTCAGTATCACCTGTTCTTGCCACAGTAGCATTAACCTGGGAGCTTAGACTGAATGTCTGACTCAGCTAATTTTGTTGATTTGGATCTTCCACCCGTCTATGATCAGCTTGGCCAATCGTCCCATGGTTCCCAGCTCCCTGCTCTGAGGAACTGCTGGTCCACAACAGCTCGCATTAGCTACACTTGACACAGACGAAGAAGCATCATCTGCAACTTAACTGCCACACTGAGTCACTTCGTCTCTTCCGATCAGCGATATCACCTTGTTCAGCCCAACACTTCCCTTCTTCTTTCCCTCAAAAACGTGGAGGAAAGAACTGCCACTTGAGCGGCTCCCGATCAACGAGCCTAAATGTTCACCCGCTCCAGCCCCGGCGCGCCGTGGCTGAAGTGCGAGGCATTCAGTCACCTGTGTCGACAGCTTCGGGGATTTCGGAACATCCCATGGATTTGCAGTTCTTCAAATACACACTGCTTCGGTGTCCCGACAAGAGACTCAATATCCAAACACACGAAAGGTGTCAACATTGGTGACGTCAAGTCCAACATTTGCCCTTCTGGTCACAGCTCGTTTATTTTATCACCGTCACATGACTGGATAGAAATGTGCGAACATGTCTCGCAAGTCTGTATCTGGGGCCGAAAACGTTCTTCCTGGTTTTACCATTGAATGAGTAGGGTCCAAATAAAGAGGGTTCTGCAGAGGAAATAGTTTCCCTCTTGAACTCGGTGAATGGTATCATTGCTGTAAACGCCTTAGCGAAACGTTCTCAGACTTTAAATGGAAATACAAATTAAACTTCCTTGAACTACATCATGGTTTCATTTGTCATCGTCTCGTGAGTCCGTTCAGGACCCGCGTATCAATCAACATATCAGCCCTGCTGTGCGGTCCTTCGATTAGCGCTCTTTTCTCCGAATTAAGGACCATTTCTGGAAAGGCAAATATTCAATTACATTTGCAGACTTTCTGCTAGTTTATGGACATTCTTGTTCTTTTATCTCTTGCTTTCTTCCAGATTTCTCAACCTTGACTTTGAAAATCTTTTTCCGGTTAAACTTCCCTGAATCCAAAGTAAAATTCTTCATATTTTTTCTCTGCCTCCGTTGTGTATTTCATTTCCATAGAACTATACAGCACAAAACAGGCCCTTCGGCCCACCATGTTATGCCGTCCATCAGACCTCCCTCACACTACCTAACCCCTTCCTCCCGCATATCCCTCTATCCCACGTTCCTCCATATGCCTATCCAACAAGCTCTTGAACCTATTCAATGTATACGCCTCCACCACTACCCCAGGCAGTGCATTCCATGCACCAACTACTCTTTGGGTGAAAAACCTCCCTCTGACATCTCCCGTGAACCTCCCACCCATAACCTTAAAGCCATTACCTCTCGTCTTGAGCATTGGTGCCCTGGGAAGGAGGCGCTGACTGTCTACTCTTATCTATTCCTCTCAATATTTTATATACCTCTATCATGTCTCCTCTCATCCTCCTCCTTTCCAGTGAATAAAGCCCTAGCACCTCAAGCCTCTCCTCATATTCAATACTCTCCAATCTAGGCAGAATCCTGGTAAATCTCCTCTGCCCCCTCTCCAATGCCTCCACATCCTTCCTATAATGAGGCGACCAGAACTGAACACAGTACTCTAAGTGTGACCTAACTAGAGTTTTGTAAAGCTGCATCATTACCTCGCGGCTCTTAAACTCGATCCCGCGACTTATGAAAGCCAACATCCCATTGGCCTTCTTAACTGCTCTTTCCACATGTGAGGGAACTTTCAATGAACTGTGAATATGAACCCCCAGATCCCTCTGCTCCTCCACAAGTACCTTGCCATTTACCCAGTACTTTGCCCTGGAATTTCTTTTCTGTTTCAAGCCCACTTTTTTCACGCTCTCGGAAAGTCTGAGTGGAAAGTGCACAAGTTCGACTGCGCAGGTCACCATGCTGAGTAAGTTTATTTAACGTCTGACGGGTGTTGCCGCCTTAACATATTGATCGGATGAGATACTGCATTGTTGATTCATTGTGAACTTCAGCCTGTGGAGTTTGTCGTGTCTGTACAATAAGAGCTTTCCTGTTCGTTTGAAATATGAAGGTAATCCGTAGAGTGGGCAGGAGATCCGCCAAGCTATGGAGACGAGGTTGATGAGCTAATTCTAAACAAATTTTCTGCACGAACCTCTCCTCTGTGATGCACAACTATTCCAATTTCCAATTTCGATGAATCCCAAGAATATATAGAACAGCCGCTCCTCCTCAGCCTATTCCCTTAAAGTCTGTCGCACAATATTGAAAAACAATTCTGCCCAGAGCGTCGGTGCTAGCCATCAAATCCCTATCCATTTCCATCACGTTTCCACCAACTGGAACACGTCCTTTCCATTCACGTCCCGATCTGATAAAACCTGCCCCAAACCAATAGCCACCACTTCTGCCCTTCAATTACAGCGCAGCGCACATTCTGAAGCATCACCACAGCCAACACCAATACCTGGCAAACAACGTCAAATGGCTAATATGGCGTTCAGACTATGATTAATATCTGGAATATTGGTCACTTGGGCTGCTGACTCCTCAGGCACTGAGCCCACGCATTTAAACAACCTGTTGCAGAGTCTAAATCATTGGACCCCAAATCTGATTATAGGCTGCCCAGGGGAGGGTGATGATCGCACACTCTTCAGCTAGATTTAGCTGTTGAGAGTTTGGAACAGACAAGCAACATTTATAAGCATGTTGAGGGATAAACATTTAATATGTTCTTAAACAAGTGCTTTCACATTAGTTTCTGACGGGCGCATTCATCTCCCTACCAATTTACTATCAATGTTCAGGATTGTTTGCAACCCCGTGCAAGCAGTCCTCCCTTGGTGTGGCTTGGTGAAGTGGTAGAATTGTTGAGCATTATCTGATGAATTACATAAAGCGCAACCTTTCTTTTATTTTACATTCGGTAAGAGGATGTCCGCAGCTGGGGAAAGAGTATCCACCCTCCTTCCCCATCAGAATCTGCTCTGTTTCAAACCAGTAACTCTCAACCCCGGTACATCTCTTTACAACAACCGCCTTCCACAGCGACTGAAAACAAAGGTCGATCGCCGCTAAGAGGCGTGACAAAGATCGCTTACTTTGCAAAAACACACTGTTGATAGGACTTGCCACTGGAAACATCGCTGGCCACTTCTCTGTCCAGATGATTGATTCCAGGAAGGACGACGTTCACAGATGCATTCTAAATTATGGCAACTGGCAGTATTAGTGCTGGTAGACACGCCCAGTGCACTTCTCCACAAATTACCGTTGTGATAGGTAAACCGAGATGGTTCTGGGAACAATCAACATTTCTCATTCATTGGACACACGGCTGGTACCAGTGTCTGCAGGCAAAAATGAATTAGCGACGAAAAACGGAAATCCCGGAGGTCCAAATTAAACGAGGCAGCGTTGCTGCTGAAGGCGAAGTAACCGGCAGCAAAGGGGTATCCGATATTTATGCCAATCGGTGCTTTATTTTACAGAAACGAACTCTTTCTCATGTGCACTACCTTCCTTTAATACTCGTTAAACATTTCTATTCGCACTGTTCCACTTTTCGCAAATGTTCTTGGTGTAAAACAAGAACTAAACATTGAACGCTCACGTCAGCCTAACCACAAAGCAAGATTTTGAATATCTTGTTGTATCGGATTGAGATGTAATTCTGTGACCTCGTTCGTCACACGACATCTGTCTGAGGCTAAATCTTAGACCTTGTTCAATGATGGAAAATAGAGAAGTGCGCATGATTTGCCGGATGTTGTCCAGAGATACACTTGAAGATTGGGCTAAGGTGCAAGGGGAGATGAAATGCTGCTGAGATCTAATGCCCGGAATTCCTGCGTTAATTTATTTCCTTATCACATTCAAATATCATTCTCAACGAGAATGTTATTCCATTCTTCAGCTCCTGTCTGACTTTCGTCTGAGTCACTGCATAAATACAAGTGTTTGTGCAGCAGCTCAGCAGCAGTAGCATGTAGCTAGTTTAGTCCGCGATAAGCATCATATCATTGAAACCGGTTGAATAGTAGCCTTTTATAATGTGCTTTAGAATATAAAGTACAACAGGTAGCACTGTCATATCGTAAGTTTAAGGTGAGGCGTGGTCAGTGGAATGGAGATGTTAAAGGCAAGGTTTTTTACACAACTGTGGTCGGTACCTGGAACACGCTGCCAGGGAAGTGATGGAAGCAGATACTTCAGCAAAGTTCGAGAAGCATTTAGATGGAAGAATGAACAGGCAGCGAATGAGGGTGCACAGACTATCTGCAGGCACATGTGCAGTTTAATTTTGTTCCATGCTCAACACAGACGTCCTGGGCTGATGCGCCCTTTTCTGGATTTACTCCTCATGTTCTATGTTTTCTAAACACTCAGATTACCTCTCTTATCCATGCCGCTCATAATTTTATATAATTCTTTCAGGTCGCATCTTGTCCAGAGGGAAAGAAAACATCCGGGTTCCTAAAACTTTGCTTAAAGCGATTCTTACCCAAAAAGTTGCTGTCAGTCTTTGTTCAGGGGCGATCAGTGACTAGCCCTCTGTCCGTCATAGCCTTTGTTTGTAAATAAACGTTTAACTTCTTGAAGAATCTTCTGCGTTTCCTGATTATTATCGAATATTGGTAATCCACGACAAATCTTGGATAAGTACCACCAGATTCATTCTTACATTAGTGCTGCTAAGGATCCCACGTTCGCTGTATACCTTCCCTTTCGTTTGAACTTCCAAAATGCATAACCTTACACTTCAACTGATTAAACCAAATTTCGAACTCATCTGCAACATGTTGTATCATATAGCAATCGTTCTCATTATCCACAACCTGTTCAACTTTGGTGTCCAAAATAGATCAGACCATCTACGTTTTCATCCGAATCATATGGGAGCTGCCAGCGCTGATACTCAGGGAACACAGCTGGTCATGGTCCTCCATGAAGTAAACACTTCCCTGTCGCCAGCCTCTATCTTTTCTGACCATGTGAATTTGATATCTAACAGTGCTTATTTAAATTCCATGTGTGCAATATCCACTGTCCTGGCTCCATCAATTATCTTCGTCGCTTTCTCAAAACCAAATCCAACTTTGTGGGACACGACCGCTCACGCAAGTAGTCGTGCTGAGTGTCCCAAATATGTCCACGCTTTCCAAAATGCCAGTTAATCCGGTCCCAAAGAACATTATCTGAATATTTCCCTACCACTGATGTCAGGCTCACTGGAATTCCTGAACAATTCCTGTTTTGATAATTGAACAAAGATTTAACATTGACTATTCTCCAGTCGTGTGAGACCTCGCACTTGGCTAAAGGGGACATACGGATATCTGTCTGGGCTCCGTGAGTCTCCTTCCTTGCTTCCCTCAATATGCTGTCATCTATTCCATCAGGGCCTGGACCTTGTTCAAGTTAATATTTTTCAATGCACCCTGCACCTCCTCCTCCTTCATATCGACGTGTATGACAATATCAACACCCTCTCTCTCATTTCACCAGATCCACAGGTTTTGGAATGACGGACCTTTAATTTGTTCTCTTGACCAAAGATTATCCCAGTTGTCTCATTTCTATTGGAAGACACAGGCGTCAAGCGTTAAAAAATTTCCTTACCGACATATGCTGCGTGACCTGCTGAGTATCTCGGCAACGTTGTCCTCTCTCTTCTCCGGTCCACACAGAGAATTCAGCATTCACAATGTTTACACATGTCTCTTTTCTCGTACTAATGTTAATGTGGCCTCTGTTCCCCAGTTTGCGGAACAGAACGTGTTAACGAGTATTTTCCATCTGGATCTCTGACCGTGATCTCCCTCTTTGGCTTTATTAGCCATTCGATTAATACCGTGTCCCCTCAAGATATAGCAAACTGCTACATCCTTAACTTACCGTCTGGGAAATTCTGGCAAATAACATACTGCATTTGAAGTGTTAAAAATTTAGTTTTTCACACTTGTTATCCTCCGAAGTACTTGCACTGTCACGTGGCTTTGGAGTAACGATTTCAGCGCGATTTAAACCGGACGAAATCACCGTTCCGCCGGGGTATCTGTGTCCTCCACAAGGAACACCAATCAGCAAATCAGCGGGTTATCACAAAGTAAACTGACGCAGATGTGCAAGAGCAAGCTCTGCATAATCTAGAAACTCTGAGTCCCTCCACATCATCAAAGTAGCTCAGAACACACTCGTTCTATTTTTGTCTCCGTCTCTCTGCCTCTGTCTTTCTGCCCGACTCTCTCACTCACCCTCTCTCTGTATCTTTCAGTCTCACTCTGTATATCTCTGTCTTTCTCGATGGAGAGAGAGAGAGAGTGAGCGAGAAAGAGAGAGGGAGAGAATGGCGGATGTGTACTTTATACTGCCCCATCAAATTCCCCCACAGTTATGCCTGCAGAATAAAGGAACCTCAATTCAGAACCAAACATTTGCAGCTTTTATCAGCCACAGAGATAATTTCCATTGCCATCTTCGTTTCAGTACTTAAAAACAACGTAAGAGGAAAGTATTTGCGGAAGTAATTCTGTGATGTCCCTTCAAACCGCCGCAGGAAGACACACGGTGGAACTAAATTTGAAATTGCATTCACGCACTTTTGTGTTCAACAAAAGACAACCAGCTTTGAACATTACAGCTCTGACTTTGTCCTGAACCATGAATGGACCCCACACATATGGCGAGAGTTAGGAATCCATCCGAACAAACAGTACAAGGAAGTGCTCTTCTGTCTGTCCCCAGTATGTCAGAACACCTGTTATAACCGACGCCCTCAAGTGTTCGGTAACCTCTGGTCCTTATGCCCTCTTCTTAATGTTCTGGTCGGTAAAAAAAAAAAAAATCCGAACACATGCGTTTAGTTCTCGCTCAGGGTTCTGAGAGAAACACGAATGAATGGATACATAATTGTCATCACTGAATGAAACCGATTGCAATCACAGCAGCCAAGCAGTGCCAGGATATCTGGGACCGTACAAAGCAGTGCGTCTTCATGCGACCGGTAACCTCATTCAGTGAGATTTAATTGATACAGCTGACAAAAAACGTGACACTTTTGGTCTGTCCACTGCTCATCTTCTGCTGAAATCCCTGTCTGTCCTTCTGTTACTCCGGGGTGAACATTCCAATGAGCTTCTGGCTGGGGTCTCTTTTAAAAATCTCAGCCACAGTGTGCCCGTGACCAGACACGCACCCAGTCTCATGAGGTCAGAGAACCACAACGGTCTGCTGCACAAGAACAGGCCCTTCGCACCTCACCCACGCCCGAACATGGTGAGAATTACGCCGAATTATTTGGGTAAAATTATCTGTATTTTTCCGTCGCCTTCTTCTGGAAGGTGTCGGCTTCCATGACATTTTGAGGCAGCGGCTCCCAGGTTGCAACCAGCCTTTGGTGCAAAAGAATGCGGTTCAGATCACCTTAAAATATCCTAACTCATAACTATGTCATTGTTGAGACCTGTGAACCAAAGGCAAACGACTCTTATTATCTGCTACCTTCCTGTAGTTTAGCACACCCCAGCAGGTCAACCCTCGGCCTATTCCGCTCCAGGAAATACAAATCCAGACTATCTAATCTCTCTTCATAACGAAATGCTCCAATCTGGGCGGCATTTTGCAAATCTTCCTCTAAACCCTCTCCAGAAGAGCACAACACACACACACACACACACACACACACACACACACACACACACACACACACACACACACACACACACACACACACACACACACACACACTGTCAACATGATTCCATTTTTGGTTTTAAGCAATTGATAATTTCATAGATTTGGAGCCCAAACCTTTTTAAAATGATTCCAGTCATGTGATTTGTGGAATTACCTTTTCAAACTGGGTCGATGTATAAAACAGACAGAGAACGGTACAGCACAGAAACATGTCCTTCGGCCCTCAATGTCTTTATGACCATCATGACGTTGAAGAAATCCCATTTGTCTGCACATGGTCTCCATCCCTTTATTCTCTACCCGTCTCCGTGTCTGTCCATATGTTTCCGAAAAGTTTCTGCTGCATCAGCTTCCATCACTTCACCTGCAAGCGCGTTTCGGGCTCCTAACATTCTGTGTTTGAAAGTTTTGGTTTGTAAATCTCCTTTAACTTATCCCCCTCAGCTTAAATCTCTGCCCTCGACTATCTGATATTTCCACTGGGGGAAAATACTCAGTCTCTGCATCCCATCCATCTCTCTCCTCATTGCATTTCCTTCTATCAGGTCGACCCTCAGCCTCCAACGCTGCAGGGGAACCAATCTAAGATAATAACTCAGACCGAGATATTATCTTTGGTATCAGAATTTCTCGTCGATCCGTCCATTGGACTCGCGGCAGAAACCACTGTCCTGAGACGCGAGTCAATTCACGACAACAAATTGCATTCCAAAAGTTGAAAAATAAATGAGCGCAGCGCTGCTGCTGATGGCCGAGGTCGTCGGCAGTGAAGAAAAAGGCGAAGGCAATAAATAACCTTTGTCATAATCAGTGTTTTACTTTCCTGAAGCGCATCTGCACAAATTTGCATGGCCCCACCTTCTAAATCTATTAAATATTTATTTTCCCACTTTTTCCCTGGAGCCCTGTTGATGAGAAAGGGCAGGGCTTTTATTGTCTTATCAGACAAAACGACAAAACACGTTTTTGATTCATTTATGTGCTGCATTATGAATTAAATACACGACCACTTGTTCCCTCAGCATTTACCAAAGGCAAAATCTTCTGTTGTGTTCAACAACTCAAAATAGAGAAATACAGAGGATTTGCCCGCAGCTGTGTCTGAAGCAGACGGGTCTCAGAGGAAATGGGAGAATACATTTTGTTGAGACGTCGTGCTCAGAATTGCTGCAATATCTTCAACATTTTCTATTCTTAACACATTTAAATATTATCCTCAGCGGATATCTCATCCCGCTCTTCAGTTTCTTCCCGAATTTTGTCTGAGTCACTGCATAAATACAAGTGTTTGTGCAGCAGCTCAGAAGCAGGAGCATGTAGGTGGCTTGGTTCGCGATAAAAATCGGGTCAGTGAAACTGGTTCAATAATAGGGCTCAGTAATTTGCATCCACAGGAAAAATATCAAATACGGCATCCAGAGCAACATGAAGTTGGCTGATATGGCAAACAGGAAGAAGATGGATTTCCTTCGATTTTCCATCTCGCCATCATTGTGATTCGCATCAGTCTTGCTGCCTATCAGACTCTTGCGGACACGACTGGCAACTAAAATGTGGCCGACTGTAAGAGCATTGAGCAGCGGGATCAGGAACATTGGGAGCAGAGGGGTCATACAGGGCTGAATCCAAGTGAATGCTACCCATAAGGGTTCAGTGTATACTTCTTGTTTTACACGACAGCCCCAAGATAAGTAGTGACCTGTAACTAACGGTTCAAATACAAAGTACCACGGAATAATTTTACAACGTAAGAGTGGACACACTGTCGCTATCACCCTGGCTGCAGTTTTCTCGGTGCAATATTTAATCCTCATTTTCTGACAACAAATCATCACATGTCGATCAAATGTGAAAGCGAGTGTCAACCACACGGATATGTCAGTGACGACATGATTCAACACCTTATGGAATGAGCACACTTATGTAATAAACAGGAAACTTGTTGGAAAATAGAGAAGTCATTGAACCGGAACAGTATCACGTCAGTGACAACGACCAACAGATCAGCCGCTGCCATGGCCACGAGGTACCTAGAGACAAATTTGGAAAGGCCGCATTTTCCGCGGGACAGGATCACAATCGACACCACGTTCGCTGTGACATGGTAACAATTGGAAATCGTCAGTCACAATGCATTCAGAGATCCCGTTACAGTTGTCATTGAATACACGTCTTCACTCCAAGATCGGGGAAGAGCACACGCGCTTTATTTGCGGTGGAAATGCTCACTGAAGCAACTCGTAACACACACATTTGATGTTATGCACCACATTGAAAACTGAACAAGAAGGAAAGAATGGACGAAACGTCGTCCCCGGGGACTTTCTGGGTGAGTGTCACACATCGTAACTGACCTGCTGGGAAGTGCTGGAGAATTTAGCGCATGTTTGCGGAAATCGCCAGTAGCCAAATGATCTGGAGAACAGTAACATCAGCAGAAATAAGAAATACAGCGGGGAAGATGAAGTTACTGGTGTGGTCCGAACAGGACTCAAGCCCTGAGCAGCAGTGGAGGTGGGATGGATGGCGAGTGATCGGAGTGTTTAGGATTTTAAATCATGTTCTCAATGCACTGCTGAGAAAATCATCTCACGGTGAAATACGCTGTTAATCATGAGGTCAGGAGTCAAACTGTACCAACCAGGAGAGAACTTCGGAAAGACGAACAGCGAGAGTTTTGACAGTGACACTGCAACTGACAGTCAGCTCCCATCTCGTTAATGAATTCAGTCTGAGTGAAACGGCACAGAGGTGCGTGTAAAGGGATCGGTGACCTCAGTAGGTTGATATTGAGTTGATATAACAGATATTTTGATGATAAATCTTGTTAGACTGACCCGATGATGAGTTCTGAGGAAAGGG
>NC_067418.1:52534741-52545273 GCF_009764475.1 Pristis pectinata
GATATGTTTCAATACATCACTGTTCATTTATACCAATTTCTCATATCCGTACCTCACAGTTAAAAGATACGGACTCACCAGAAGTCCCTTGTCCTGCTAACAAGATCTCCCAATCAACCTTTTCAAAGTAGGATTTTAATTTGACAGCCCGTTCTACCATACTCCATAACCATTTTTATCCTAATGAAATTATGTTCACTGTCCACGAGCGCTCTGTCACTGACGCTTCAGTCACCTGTGAAGCTTCATTTCCTCGCAGGTTGTTGACCGTTGCCCCCCCCCCTCATGTTGTTTGAACAAACTCACCCGGACACAATTAACCAATTTCAACCCACCCAAGCTTTTCGTACTGTGACAATCCCAATCAATATGAGGGAAGTTTTAATCAGCTACTATTGTAATTCTATTATTCTAACAACTAACTGGGATCACCCTCCATATTTGTTACTCTAATTCCCAGTAACTATTGGCAGCACGATGATACAATATCATCACAATGATATTCCCTTCTTATGTCCCAGATCCACGCACATGGACTCACTGGACTATTCCCCAAGAACATCTTCTATAAGTACAGCTGTGATGTTCATCGTCATCATAAAATCAACTTCCCTTCTTATCTTACTCCCCAGTGTATCGTGCCTGGAGCATCTCTCCCCGGAACATAGAAATGCCAACCCTGCCCATCGCTCAACCATGCTTCTGTTATTTCTACAATATCCCAGTCCCGTGTGCCAATCCATGCCCTGAGTTTATCTGCCTTACCAGCCTGGTTTATTGCATTAAAATAAATGCAGTTTAGTCCAGCAGAGCTTCCAATCTGCCTGTCACCTCTGCTTGAGAAAAATCTTCCCGCCAGGATGTTGGTCTCACTCCAGTTCAGCTGCAACCTGTCCTTCTTGTACAGGTCACCTCTGATCCAGATAGATCCCAGTGCTCGATGCACCTGAATCCTTCTATATTGCACAAGCACACCTGCATGCATGCATCTTCCCCATTCTCCTGGCCCTGCTTTCAACAAGATGCTACCGCAACTCAGCAGGGCAGGCAGTAACCAAGGAGAAAAGCACACTGTCATTGATTCGGGTCAGGATCATTCCTCAGGACTGTTTTGAAGAAGTGTCCTGAATTACCAATACAATACCAATACCAATACCCTAATCGTTGACGGTCGGTCTTACACCACGGGTGAGGCCTTGCCTGCTGAGTGCTTCCAGCATCTTGTTTTTTTTCATCTGGATTCCAGCCTCTGCAGTTCTTTGTTTCTCTCTTCTTATCTTCACCAGCATGTGGTCCCCTGAGCAATCCAGAGATTACAGCCCAGCAGGTCCCGCTCTTGCAACCTTCTGCCAATCTCCCCATGTTCACTATTCAGGACCATGTTCACTATTCTTTCCTCGATTTATCCCGTTGATACGAACGTGGCCATAAATGGCTGGCTGCTGGCACTTCTCTTGCGAATGAACTCCCGCCCATTGTCAATGATTCTAGACCTTCTTGTCTCAGCCCTCTCTGGTGCATTCACATCCGCTCTGAAGTGTGCGAACAGATATGTACAGAGTCTTTCAGATAGACACATGAATGTGCAGAGAATAGAGGGACATGGACCATGCTCAGCAGGAGTGATTAGGTGTCATTATTCTAATTAGTTACGCACATTTGAGGACGAATGCCCTGTTCCTCTGCTGAACTCTTTTATTTTCAATGAAGCAGCAAATTAAATTTACTTCTTATTTAACCTGGATTAGTAAAGAGTAAACATCACAGCCTAAAGTTAGAGGTAAACGAGGAACCAAACTGCAAGTGCGGTCTCACCAACGTCTGTGGCAGCTGGAACGTGACATGTCATCTCTGCTGTCGATACTATGATTGATGAAGGCAAGTGCGCCAAACTACTTCTTCACTACCAACTCCAAAATGGTAAAGTAATGTTTTAAACAGAGGGCTCGACCGGGATTTAAATCCGGGACCTCTCGCATGCTCGGAAATTCAAACCCAAAGCGCGAACCATACCCCTAGACCAACGAGCCGTTTCCTGTTCATCGCGGTACACTCATCTAATTCATAATTGGAATATTTTGTGCACTGTTCAAGGCAAGGACACGGGGCACCATGCTGCTCCAACTCTGCACTGAACCACTGTGAGAATCATCAATTTATGATCGTAACGTGATGTGTCAACGTTAATCCATTGCTGAAACAAGTGCCAGGCCCAATGCAGCTGAAGGAGTTCTTCACTCACACTTTATTAGGCCCCTGTTTCTGATAATACATCATCAAACGCTGTGACTGAGTTCGGAGGTCACTGGTGATAGAACAGTCAGCAGAGGAGCGCACTTGGCGATAACACTTCTTCCTGCCTTGTCTTTCCCCCTTTACAATATGTTGGGGCAAAATATTGAGAACTGAGTTGCAGAGATATGGTGAAACTCACATTGCTTGTTCGCCGTGGGGAGGATTTAGCAACCAAATATTCTCACCTTTGAAGTATTAACCGTTGCTTTTCTCTTCCGGAGAGATGCTTATGCGCTGAAAAATAGAATGTCCTGAGGTAGTAAAGCAGTTGGCGGAATATTTATTTGCAAACATGCATACAATATTAAAAACTGCAGTTGAGAAGGTTTTATTACATTTTGCATCAGTGTTGAAGATTGAGAGTCGTCAGAAGGTCGGTAATTACTGGCGATCACCAGAAGGTGGCAGCTGACCTGTACACAGAATCGTTGGAGCCGGTGTGGTGATCATATTCCAACAGTGCTGTTCAGGGGGTTGTAGCGGCGATGTGGATTTTGGCTTTGGGAGTCCCTCTTTGTTCTGCATATCGCTCCGCGACCTGCTATCGCACCGAAAACCATCTTGTATTTCTCCTTTCCCCTGTTCTAAGCAAGTGTCCTGGACTCGGAACGTTAACGGTTCCTCCTTCTGCAGATGCGGCCTAAACTGCTGAGTGTTTCCCTTATTTTCTGTTTGTGCTTCGAGAAATTCCAGGCTGGTTGTGTCGCAAGGAACAATTTATGAAGTTATGCCACGGGGAATGGAGGAAAGGTCACTGCCTTACAACTGGATCCCACGTGATTTCCGCGAAATCACTTCCTGATCATCAGTAGTTCAACAGTACGCGCACTGATGCATGGCCAACCCCAGACAACGAACTCTTGTCATTTTCCATGTGATATCTCAGTGACGTTTCAAGCATGAAATTTTCTTGAGACCAATGGTCTGCAGTGGACTCTGCGTATCAGAGGCGTTCGTCAACCCCCAAACTGCTCAAACTCTCAACGTCGATCGTTCATTCGCCCCCCCCCACAGAATCTGCCTGAATCACTGAGTTCCTCTAGCATTTTATGTGCGTTGCTCCAACATCTACACTCTCATTTGGGTGTCTGCCTGTCTGTCTGTCTTTCTCCCTCACTCCTTCCCTTTCTCTCTCTCTCTCTCTCTCTCTAACGCAATTTTAACGTTAATTTCCATGAAGCGACCAGGGGACGAGTTCAGATTATTTTCTGAGCATTGAGCTGTCTATGGTGTTGCTAAATTGGATGCAGTTCCACTGCCCTTGGAAAAAGTGATTATTTTCCGACAGCTGTCACCTGAATATCCAGGTTTTCTTGTTGTTGTCCTTTCGCTGAGGCAATGTCTGCACAATTGTAAAGGAAGCAAATTCAAGGTGCAGGCGTCCTCTCACAGCCAGGCTCGCACTGCACTTTCGCACAAGGACAGTCGCTTCCAACGAGTCTTTCTCAATGTCATTCACACTTCTTCCACGTGACCTCCTGAGCAATCACCTCTTGCTTTTCACGAGACCTTTGCATTTGTTCATACTGATGTAACCTCCGCGCTGGTCGTGCATGCAGAGAAGATAATATAAGAAAGTAACGGCGTCTGTTCCTGATGTGGCAGAGATCTGTGGACGGACGTATTTGGAATTTCACGGTGGTTCCTCTTGCTGTCGGCCGTGTGGCCTAATGGAGACGGCGTCTGATTCCGGTAACGAACATCGGAACAATCAGAAGAGTGCAGGTTCGAGTCTTGCCACGGTCGTTTGCAGTTCAACGGATATAACTTTGCTGTGTGCTTCACTTTAATGAGTGGGGCCGTTACCTCACAGTCCCAGAGACGCGGGTTCAATCCTAACATCCGGTTCTGTCTGTGTGGAATGTGGGTAGATACATCTCAGCGAATGTTATCTCTAGGAAGGGGTGCTCTGTTATCCGGCACTGATCAGATGGATCGAATGGCCTCCATTTACGTCACATGGAAACATATACTTACGGAATGTTTCCAAAATGGTCGGCTTACAACTTGGAGGGGGATTTCCATGTGGTGGTTTTCCAATACACCTGCTGCCTTTTTCCCTCTGATCGGTGGAGTGTCCCCATCGTGGTCTCAACTTGAGCATGGTAGATGTGCGGGACGCGGCGAGGTCAACGCTGACGGAGATGAATGAACTGTTTTCTAGTTGTCGATACATTTCTGACACAACTATCCATTGTGTTGTCCGTTTTTTCCCCTCAGCCTCTCAGTTTGCCGTGTGCATTTCTCTGTAACCGAGTGAATGAAAAAAGAACACTGGAAAAAAATTCCCAAAAATTACACAAATCACTACATTTCTGATTTTCTGCCAGCGGGTTGTGTCGGCATCCTTTCGCGACAACTCAGGACGATAACAGCTTCTCCTGACGTCATCACGTTGTTAGATCAACTGTTCCCGCAAGAGTTTGGATGATTTAAAAACTGTCAATTCGAGTTTGCCTTTGAAATGAGCGTGCACTTCACCAATGATTTGTTTCTGAATGAAAACTGTGCGTGTTGTGGCCCACACTCATGCATATCACGCAGAGATTCTGCTCAGCTCGACCACGCAACGCCGTTGGAAGTTACGCATTGTTAAATGGAGTAGACTTCTTCGTGATCTTGTTTGGCTTCTTCTGTGAATACCCGATGGAAGAAAATGGTGCCATTTGATGAAGAGCATTTCGGATTCACAAATGTCATGGCCGCCATCAGATGCAAGAACATCTTGGAAATGTGTGGTACAGATGGCGGACAATCAGCTCTATGGTCGGGCAAAGCAGAACCTTGGGGAGATGGTCAAATTGTGGCTCAGGGACATTGGATGCACAACATTACCTCTAATTCAAAGGAGAGTTACGTGGGTTTAGTTTCCTTTCGTAGGACCTGATTACCTATTAAGGCATATCCAAGGCATGATTACGTGGCACTAAGTCAAGATGATATTTGCTTATTGTTCTTTTTAAAAAAGTAATGCCATAAACTCCTCCCACCTCGAGATACTTTGGGATCTCTGACGTTCCATCGTTCTTTCGCAGCAGGTGTATTTTCTCTCTTTTGAACCAGCGATGATCTTCCGTTCTGATGGAAGAGTCGCGACCTTACATTCCACAAGAAGAATCCATTTTGCCCATATGTACCAGCTCAGTGTGAGACTAACCCAGCGAGACCCAATCCATTGCCTCCAGCACTTCGCCCCGGAATGTACATTCATTTTATCTTTCTTACCAGAGACTGATACAGATACAATCCGAACGCTGGGTTGGATTCTCCCTCATTGCTGGCTGACTCACTTGGAACCCAGTTATTCGCTGACTAAAACGTTTTCGTTTCTTTCAGAGCACTTGAGTATCTTGCTTCCACGAATTTTTTTACCTGTATTTTAGTGTAAAAATAAGCAAGTGCTTCTACTCTGTGCAATAACCCAATCGATGTGGAAGCGCATTGACAATGCATCCCAGGTTTTTGTTAAAATGTAAAGGCGGCTCGAAGATATTGCGATGCCAGTTATTCTATTTCTTGGCGGCAATTTTAAAATATTGAAAATTGCTACCCACACCCCCCAACTTTAATCAGCCATAATTCCAGAAAGAATTCTGCAATGTTTGATTCGGCCTTTGACCCAGCATGTTTGGATGGGGATCCTCTGGCTTCTTGATTTGTACATGGTTTCTGGGCGTATCTGGTAGGTTGCTTCTGTTGGACCTGGTTATGAGGCAGAACGAATTCTTCCGTTTATTCTCTCTCGGTGAAAAGGTGTTTGCTCGTATTCAATTCTGCTTATTTTCGTCATTCCTCACCGTAAACTCAGACAAAACTCCCTATTTCCCAACTCAGTCAACTTTCCAGATCGCCTGAAATCCCCCATGAATCCTCCTGACATTTCACAGTCCCACTCAGTGTTGCGGTATCTGCAAAGCATTCAGCTGTCGCATTCTGTTTCCTCCTTCGACTGTCTATTTCTCCGGCCTAAGTGCTTATATCGACTTATGCCTGCACCCAATTTCCTCTCCCTCAAATATTTTTATTCAAACCCTGTCAGTACATTACTCCAAATCCCATGAAATTTAATGTTTACACATTATCTGACGATGTGACACCTGAATCAAAGACCATCTGATTATTGTGGTTCTTGGAACAGTATCCCAAATGCAAAGTGATGTGCCCCGGGTGAGACAACAAGGAAATGCAACAACATGTAAGTGGACCATAACAATGTCTTTACTCCATCTGCGGACAGTTCAAGCAGTGCAAGTTCACCCGGAGCTGAGTAAATCAATCAACTGCTCGTCCATTGAACCCGGATCCTCCTTACATCTTCGCTACTATTTCAACAAAACAATTCCAAGTTTTGCGTCAAAAAAGTCTAAGAATGTCGTTAAAATAATGTTGATCTGTTCTCTTTCTCAACAGCGATTCATTGTTCGTGGGAAGGTCACTGACCAGAAACGTTCACTCCTAATTCATCTCCATGGATGTTGCTTGACATGCTGAACACCTTCAGATATGAATGTCGTCCCGCAGGCCATGTTCCTTGTCATGGAATCTGTAACATGTCAGTAGAGCATCGGGAGGCACTCTGTTTAACAACGAAAGCTGATGATTTTCAGTTGATCTCTTCCGTGCGAAAATTCACTTGAAGCGTCAACCCTCTGCGAGCGAGGTTCTAACCAGCGCGTGGAAACCCCACCGGATTTTGAATCCAATGCATTAACAACTCGGCCAGCACAGCTTCCGCAGAGCGCTCCAATTGATATCGCACATCAAGGCGGAAATGAAATACACAACAGAGGCAGAGAAAAAATATGAAGAATTTCACTTTGGATTCAGGGAAGTTTAACCAGAGAAATATTTTCAAAGTCAAGGTTGAGAAATCTGGAAGAAAGCAAGAGATAAAAGAACAAGAATGTCCATAAACTAGCAGAAAGTATGCAAATGTAATTGAATATTTGCCTTTCCAGAAATGGTCCGTAATTCGGAGAAAAGAGCGCTAATCGAAGGATAGCACAGCAGGGTTGATATGTTGATTGATACACGGGTCCTGAACGGACTCATGAGGCCATGACAAATTAAACAATGATGTAGTTCAAGGAAGTTTAATTTGTATTTCCATTTAAAGTCTGAGGACGTTTCGCTAAGGCGTTTACAGCAATGATACCATTCACCGAGTTCAAGAGGGAAACTATTTCCTCTGCAGAACCCTCTTTATTTGTATCCTACTCATTCAGTGGTAAAACCAGGAAGAAAGTTTTCGGCCCCAGATACAAACATGCGAGATATGTTCGCACATTTCTATCCAGTCATGTGACGGTGATAAAATAAAGGAGCTGTGACCAGAAGGGCAAATGTTGGACTTGCCGTCACCAAATGTTGACACCTTTCGTGTGTTTGGATATTGAATCCCTTGTCGGGACACCGAAGCAGTGTGTATTTGAAGAACTGCAAATCCATGGAATGTTCCGAAATCCCCGAAGCTGTCGACACAGGTGACTGAATGCCTCGCACTTCAGCCACTGCGCGCCGGGGCTGGAGAGGGTGAATATTTCGGCTCGTTGATCAGGAGTCGCTCAAGTGGCAGTTCTTTCCTCCACGTTTTTGAGGGAAAGAAGAAGGGAGGTGTTGGGCTGAACAAGGTGATATCGCTGATCGGAAGAGACGAAGTGACTCAATGTGGCAGTTAAGTTGCAGATGATGCTTCTTCGTCTGTGTCAAGTGTAGCTAATGCGAGCTGTTGTGGACCAGCAGCTCCTCAGAGCAGGGAGCTGGGAACCATGGGACGATTGGCCAAGCTGATCATAGACAGGTGCAAGATCCAAATCAATAAAATTAGCTGAGTGAGACATTCAGCCTAAGCTCCCAGGTTAATGCTACAGTGACAAGTACAGGTGATACTGACCACATGCAGATCCATTGGTACGTGATTGTATACTCGACATGCATCAGTCCAGGAAGAGAAAGTAATGAGGGTCAGATTCAGGGGAGCCTCGGATTACGAGCTCAACCTTATTTTGAGAGTTGCATTCAGTACTTCCCCCAAACTCGTTGTCATTTTAAGTGACCAGCAGTGGCCCACCTTGCCATCCAATTAGTCAAGTCAAGGGAAGCTTCTGCAAAGCCACAACAGGGTTACAATGAATCCCCATCAGCAACCCAGGGGAGCGATAACTTCACCTAGTGGTCAGTGATAACGCCGACTGGGGATCAGCGGTAACTTCCAGTGGAGGTCAGCAATAACTTCGCCTCGTTGTCAGCGATACTCCGCCTCTTAGTCAGCGATAACTCCACCTGGTGGTCAGCAGAGAATGACCTCGACAGCAGCCTGCGATGCCAGTGAATTCCAAATCTGAAGGTTACATCCAAGGGGACAAGACAGCAGGGACACCTCCCAACGTCGGAAGACAACCTTCGAGAACTGGAGAGAACTCTGACCTCTGGAAGGGCACAGAATACATATGTGACTGTCCACTCATAATGGATAGTTTTCGGGTCTGGATACAGGTAGGTGGCGTGTAAGTTAGCAATTGCATTATCAACAATGTGGGAATGTGTTGATAGGACTCTGGGAGGCGGCACATGGAGAATTGCATTTAGTTCTGGTCGCCCCAGGATATCGCGGCTTTGCAGAGGGTGCAGAACAGGTTTACCAGGCTGTTTCCTGGATTAGAGGGCATGTGCTGTGAGGAGAGGTAAGATGAACTTGGGTTGCATTCTCTGGAGCGGCCGGGGCCGAGGGGAGATCTGATAGCAGTTTACAAGGTTGTGAGAGGCATAGATAGAGAAGACAGCGGGTATCTATTTTCCATTGTTGAAATGTCTATTACCAGAGGGCATGCATTTAAAGTGAGAAGCGGTTAAGTTCAAAGTATATTTCTGGGGCAGGTTTTTTTACACAGAGAGTGGTGGGTGTCTGAAATGCTTTGTCAAGGGTGATGGTGGAGTTAAATACGACAGGGACGTTCAAGAGGCTCTCGGATAAGCACAAGAATGTGCGGGCAATGGAAGGGGGTGGACATTGGGTGGGCAGAACAGTTAAGTTCAGTTGGGCATTTGATTACTAATTTAATTAGTTCTGCACAACATTCTGGGCCGAAGTGCCTGTTGCTGTGCTGTACTGTTCCATGTGCTAGAGCTCCGTTTGCAACGGGTTTCGCCTTGTATAATTTGTTTGCCTCGGAAGTATAACGCACCTGAGCAAAATGCACCGAAAGACATATTGGTCGAAGGGGTCAGAAAGCGCAGAAGAAATACCTCAACCCATCCCTTTCACCTCGGTCCGCAAGATTTATCAGGAACCTGGGATCGGAACCTCCTCAGGACTGAAAGATTCATTGAATGAAGAAAGAAGGATGAGGCTGATTCTTAGCTTTTCCACGTCAGAGAAGGGAACAACGTCGCTCCCTTGACCCAGTCCCCTGTGAAAGCTGGAGATTCAGTATCAGCCGTCTCTTCTTCTTCTGGGTTGTACACAAGAATATTATTCCTTGCAACCGATTAAAAAAAACTGAATTATTTCATTCCGGTATCAACTGTCCTATTTCAAGCAAACACATCTGATTTAACGGAAGGGAAATGAACGAGCGTTGAATGGATGGTTATTGCCTCTCTGCATTAAAAAAAAGTACAGAAAGGAGGGTGAAGACTCATTTTTCTCTGTGCGCTTTGGAGCGAACGCTCAATCAGTTGATCTCCTGCATTTTCTCTCTGCCGTTCATACCGACATGATATCTGGGTGAGACAAATTAGTACCAATGATGCAGACGATGACCTCCTGGGATGTATTCCGGATCGGTTTGTGAGGAGCCAACTCCGCAACACGCTGTTTAGACAGGAATATGGTAATAAATAGTCCGTTTGCAAAATGTCCTCCAGGAACGAGTAACGAAGCTTGTCCGAAGTGGACATGATACAATTCAGTCTGAAAGCAGGGAAATCAATCTAACAAAGGAAACTACGAATGAGGGACTGGCAGTCTCTCTGTGGTATATTAGGAAGTTACATTCAAATACATGACAAATGTCTGGTGACGGATTGAATTTCAATATTCATTCAAAATATATACATTTTCTACCAAGTCACAAATGCTTTAAATCATGAGTATCAGGAGTGATCAATTGCCATATAAAATTGATTGATAAGGCTCATTATGCTGAAAACCTGAACTGCAACCCTGGGGATTAGGAGAGTGCAAGATATCCGCAAGAGATGGCCAAGAAACTGCCACGGAAAGCGAAGAGGGAACA
>NC_067418.1:52545373-52633207 GCF_009764475.1 Pristis pectinata
CCATGAATTTTATCTCGTTAATTCTCTTTTGTATTGTTATTTAATTTTGCAACTGAGAGTAATTTTTTTGTGTTGCACTGCACTGCTGTTGCACAACAATACATTTCTAGATATATGTCAGTGATAATATACCTGATTCTGATTCTGAGAACACGGCTTTCAAATACACTTGTGTGTCGGTTGATGATTTAACTCCGTGACCAACCGGCCTCTCAGCAGATAACAAAGGCTAAACCCTCGATCTGACTTGTCCCAAGCGTAACGGGAGATGAAAAGCTGCTGAGTCCGATGCCCTGAAGTCCTGCATTATTTTCTTCCCTCAACACATTTAAATAATATTTCCCTCAGATATTCCATCCCATTCTTCAGTTTCTTTCTGAACTTAGACTGAGTCACTGCATAAATGCAAGTATTTGTGCAGCAGCTTAAGAGCAGGAGCATGTAGCTGGTTTCATCCGCGATAATTATCGGGTCAGAGTGAGGAAGTAAAGGGTTAAGAATTGCAACCATACCTATAACTGGCAAATAAAATATATATATATGCATTTATATTTCTTTAGCAAGGACTAGCAAGCTGCTGGCCCACTAGTTAAGTTGGAATGTTAAGTGTGTTAACTGCCTTTGTTTCGGGTAACGAACCATTCCGATATGTCAGACGGTGGCGATACTGAGTGTAATTAATTTCGAGGTGAAGACTTGGTCTGAACAATGAAGGGTGATACCTGCCTTTGAATGCCTTGATTATAACTCAATTATACTAAGGCAAAAGGTGTGATAGCTGTCTCGGGATCTCTATAGCTTGACCGAAACTCGCGGCGCCGTTTGCATGGGATGTGCGTGACAATTCCTGTATAAATGTCTGTCTGCCGTTTGTTCGGGGAGAACTCGGGAAGCGACTCTTAGTGAGTGCTGAAGAGAATTCTCCTAGCGGTGCACTGCTAATAAAGGTACTTGTTCGAATCGACCATGTGGCACTGTGTTGTTTACAGCGGACGGAAAGGGAAAATTGATTTCGGGACGACAATTTGGCGAGCCAGCCAGGAGTCCAAGACGAGGGTTCAGAACCGGCGTGAGCGACCGACGGGGATAACGGCCACCTGAGACGGACGGGCCCACAAGGTACGATTCACATTGATCCCTCTCAGGCAGTCGGACACCTGATCGATGCCTTCGCTTACCGACAATCCTCTGACGGACTCCTCGAGAACCTGTCCGAGTGCCACAGGTAAGGAGGGGTTCGAGTCCCCAGTTAAGGTAATTTCTGTTTGGGGTTTTAGTCTCCAGTTAAGTTAAGTTCTGTTCGGGGTTCGAGTCCCCAGTTTTGGGTTTGGGATTTTATGTTGTGACTTTCAAGGTTTTGAGCTCTAAGTTCTGAGATCGGTTCTCCGGTACTACAACCCTGCCTTTGACCGGTTCTTAAGAGGGTAGATCCCCCACGGGAAGGTCAGGAACCTGAAGTGGGTGAAGGAAAGAGACCGATCTTATAGGTAATCGCAGCGATTCGTAGAGTCCGATCGGGTAGAATACAAAAATGGGACAAACTCTCGATAAGTCTGGGTCCAATACCCAACTATCTAAGTTATGTAAAGACGATCCGAAGAACGAGAGTAACTTCCGTAAA
This sequence comes from Pristis pectinata, assembly GCF_009764475.1. NCBI lineage: Eukaryota > Metazoa > Chordata > Chondrichthyes > Rhinopristiformes > Pristidae > Pristis > Pristis pectinata. The sequence goes on from NC_067418.1 coordinate 52,546,995, forward strand.
TTATCAGCATGCCTCAATAAGAAATTCAGAAACGTAATATGGCCATTGGGCGGAACCTGGAACGTAGATAAATGCCTAAAGGCAGAAAAGGCAATTTGAGAGCGGAATACAGGGGAAAAATGGAAATTATTAGTGTCCACTTGGATAAAAACGGCCGAAGACCTAGCAAATAAATCTAAGCAGGCTGGCTGGGAACATAATGCGCGCAGAAGGGGAATTAGTGTGTGTGATGAACAGGGAAATCCTAAGAGTTGGGAAGTCCTGAAGTCTCAGTGCGGAGACCACGATGCTGAAAAGAACAGAAGGGAGAGAGAAGAGGTAAGTGAGGTGTATAAGCAGAAGAGCAGAAATAAAAATAAAAGTAGTAAGGATAAAGTGGAGGTACCTTCCGACATGACTGGCGTGCCCCTGGTGTTCCAAAGTAATGATACGGACGAAGAGGAGGAGGATTGGATGGTCCGAACCCTAGCCCCTACCTACCCCCCGGTTTTATTGCCGCCCCCATATAATGCGGCTAGCCCGCCAGCCGTCCCGCCCTTACCACCAGCGACTGCTAGCCAAGTCCCGCCCAAAGGACAAGTTCATGGCCCTATTGCGTCCCGAACCAGGATGCGGCTTAGTCGAAGGGAAAGCCCACAGACAGCTGGCTCTAAGGCTACTGACAAACGATGAAGCTTTTTGGCAAGGGACGGTCCTTCAGTAGATTCTCAGACGGACACCGACTATGATTCTACCACTGATTATGGCGACCCTACAGATACCAGCCCACCAACCATGTTGAACGAGGTTAAGGGAGCCAAGGTTAAGAAGCAATTCTCCAACAGGAGTGTTCCCAATCCTGATCCAGCCCAAGCCAGCGCTAATCCTACAATTCAAATTTACACCCCTTGGAAGCCTCAGGAGTTGTGCTTAATCATGAGTCAGACGCCCAACCGTAAAACCAACCCGGAGGATTTCATAGATTATGTGATTGGAACAATTCACATGTATCAGGCCGCTCCCCAAGACCTTTTCAGTCTTTGTTGCATGGCCATTACGACTAATGAAGTAGCACAGTGGAAAAAACACCTGGGGAACTATGCTGACTGGACAGCCTTTCAGGTGGCCGTCCGGCCTCAGGACCAGGTGACCACTATTAGAACTGCCCTTCGTAAAACCCTCCAACAGCCTATTGACATAACTAAAGTTTGAGAATGCCGACCGAAACAAGGTGAGGACGCACCAGAATTTTGGGACCGTTTCTGTTCACTTTACGGTACCTATGCGGGGGACGATGCCTACAACAGAGGCAATGCCTCCCCCCAGTTTAACGCCCTCCTATTACAATGCATCCCTGCGGGAGTGGCCTCAGCTATCTGCACTAATGGCATGAACTGGCCTGACCACACACGACAAGCCATGACGAGGGCGCTAGTCCACTTCTGGAGTAACGGGCGCGCGTCGAAAGCCACAAAGGTAAAGCAGGAATTGGTGCAGAGACCCCCTCGGCCTCAACCTTCCTACTCCGACAATACAGATAATCAAATGGAGCCGCAATTTTGCATTCCAGAAGGGGTTGACTGGTCCGGTAAAGAGGATACCCACCGTACCCTAATGTACGGGCCCCATTGTGGGGCACCACCACCACCCTCTCGTAATTACCTAGGACCCAGGGGACCCCAATAACCCACACCGGCGGGCGCCAGGCCGACGGGATGCTACCTTTTTGAGGCACCTGACCATTGGCGAAGGGACTGCCCCCACTACCGTCATCGGCAGACCAGACGCCCTGGTAGACGACAACCTTTTTCAACCAACAACCCGTTTTCGGTCTGAATAGACGTGGAGAGTAGCCTCTCCATGTACCCTGCCCTCACCGATAACCCGGACGAAAAACCCATCGTCAATTTCTTAGTTGAAGGAAAGCCTATTCCCTTTTTGATAGACACGGGAGCAAATACTTCGACCCTTGAAGCCCCTTGTATTACCCAGCATGATTTTAAACTGTCCACTGCTTCAGTTACATTGAGCGGACTGGAGGGATAGGAAGGAATCTACCCCTTAAATGAATCCTTACAAGTTAAATTTGAAGATCGGGAATGCCTGATCCAGTTTTCCTTAACCACAAGCCTGGAAGATAACCTAGCTGGGAGGGAGCTGCTGTGCTCCTTCCAACTCAAAATACAATGCCTGGATGACGGTATTACCATGACTGGACCTAAAAAACCATAGGATCCTCTGGATTCACCAGCCTCCTCAGTGGTGGACGGTGAACTTCACGAGCAGCGATTTTGACCCACCCTTGGAAACCACTGACCCGCATGTGACGCTAGCTTACGACCCTACTGGGGCCTCAAGGGAACTAGAAGGGTTGTATGCTCCTCTCCTGGGTAGCATGGTGACTGTCACTAGTTTAGGGGATGTAGTGGGAAAGGAGGGGCCAGCACTTCTAGCCCCAAGTGCCTAATGAATTGTGGAATCATTCAGGCTTTATGTACCCTCACATTACCCTGTCAGTTAACGATGGACATAGACCAAAGGAACAGAGATTCCTAGCCCACCGGCTTGAGGTACAGGCAGATAAAGGCCTTTTCGGGGTTCCTCAGGGTCTGCTAGGGGGGACCCTGCCTTATTACCTAATCCCTTTCTAGGTGACGGGCTGTTTACACCATCACCGGCCCCATCGACTCCCTTCGGATAAACCCACCCCCGATTTATGGGCCGCATCGAAGTCCGAGGTCGGGTACATCCCAGTGACCCCAGTCCAGATCCGTGTAAGACCGGGAGCACAACTGCCTTCCGTCCCACAGTATCCCCTTCGGAGAGAGGCAGTCGACGGAATAACTCAGTTAATAGATTCGTTCTGCAAACAGGGCATCCTGGTTCGTTGCCAATCACCTTGTAACACCCCCATTTTACCCGTCCCAAAAGCCGGCGAACAGAGTGTCGCCTTGTACAAGACCTACGTAAGGTCAACGAGGTGGTTGAGCCACTACATTCCGTGGTCGGGAATCCAGCTACCATTCTCAGCAGTATCCCTGCCGACTCTTGCATTTTTACCATTGTGGATTTGCAGCATGCATTTTTCGCAATTCCTCTCTCTCCCGACTCGCAGTACCTGTTTGCTTTCACCTTCCAAGGTCAGCAATACACTTGGACGCGCCTCCTGCAAGATTTTATACAAACCCCGACTATTTTTTCCCAAGTTTTACATAATCAACTCCTAGCGTTGCATCTATCTGATAAATCCACTGTTTGCCAGTGTGTAGATGACCGTTTGTTTTCCAGTATGTAGATGACCTTTTACTAGCAAGCCCCTCGGAGCCCGCCAACATCGCGGGCACGAATAGACTACTCAACGTGCTCCACTCTTGGGGATACGTAATACCTCCACGGAAAGTAAACCAAACCCAGCGCCAGGTGAAATTTCTGGGCACCCTCTTAAGTGCTACCGAGCGGCGGCTCACTCCCGAACGTATTAGGCCCATCATTGCCCCCCACCGCCTACTACCCCAAAGAGTATCCGCGCCTCTTAGGGTTAGTAAATTTCTGCAGACAGTGGCTGCCTAACGTGGCGCTCCTTACTAGCACCTCACACCCTTGGTCTCAAGCCAATCCGTGGGACCCTTTGAACTTACAAAGGACAAAGGGAGGCCTTTGATAGCCTCAAACAGGCCTTTGCCAGCGCCCCGGCCCTGGGACGTCCTTTGTATGATCGCCCATTTCAGCTCTTCGTGAATGTCCAAGAGGACTGCGCTACAGCCGTACTTACTCAAACCCAAGGGAGATAGGAAAATACCGGTGGCATACTATTCAACTCGGCTGGACTCAGTTGCAAGGGGACTTACACCATGCTCACAAATGCTTCCAGCCATTTATTCCCTAGTAACAGCAGCCTCCAATATAACTCTGCAACAGGCAGTGAGGGTTTATTCCTCCCATACAGTAAAGGCACTTTTAACTTCTCACCAGACGCAACACCTTACCCAGGCCCGCTTAAACAGATACGAGGTAACACTCCTGAATAACCCACTCCTCACCTTTGCCTACTGTACGACCATTAATCCCGCCACCTTCGTAGAGTCCCCACCTGAGGATCTTGCAGACCCACCTCATGACTGTCTAATGCGTAACCACATTTTAACTGCAGGCCGCCCGGACCTTTGAGATAAGGCCATCCAGTCAGCCGACTTAAACCTGTACGTCGACGGTAGTTCCTACATTTCTGAACAGGGCATCCGCCTTAGCGGCTATGCCGTGGTAAACGACTCCCAGAGTGTGGAATCTGCATCTGTGCTGCCCCAGTCTCTGCCCAAAAAGCAGAACTCTTTGCCCTGACCCGAGCTTGCATTTTAGCCAAGGACAAAGTAACTAATGTTTTCACCTACTCCGGCTATGCTTTTGGATTTGCCCATGATTTTGGCCAACTCTGGGATGACAGGGGATTTTTGACCTCTACAGGTAGCCCCATACAGAATGCGGTTTATGTAAAGAACCTCCTCCAAGCCATCCTCCTCCCAAACAAATTGGCCATCATTAAATGCTCCGCTCACCTTTCAAATGCCTCCCTAATAACCCAGGGCAATAACAAGGCAGATACAGAAGCGAAACTGGCAGCACGTCAGGGGTCTAAATTCGTTTCCACGGTGGAAAAACAAGCAGTTGTTTGCAAGCCAGAGATAGTAACGCCGGGCACCCCAGACATGGTCACTGTGCAGCACTTACTTGGGGACGCCCCTGACTCAGAAAAACATATGTGGAAGGCGCACGGGTGCACGCACTATGCGCTACACGGCCTCTGGGTTACTCCAGTCGGTCAAGTATGTATACCTGATTCTTTGTTACTAATGCTTGTTGACTGCCTACATTCTGACACCCACCTTGGCAAGAAGGGAATGAGTAACATTTTAATACGTACCTGGTGGCACCCCAGATTGGAGGAAGCAGCACCAGGCAAAATACGGTCGTGTTTGATATGCCAACAAACCAATGCTGGGAAAGGGGTGATGTGCACCCCAGACAAAACCCCTTGCCAGGTGGTCCTTTTGAATGCATACAACTCGACTTTATTGAATTACCGCGTGTACATTGTTACATGTACTGTCTTATTATTGTTGATGTATTTAGTAGATGGATTGAAGCTTTTCCAACCACCAACAATAAGGCCTCAACGGTGATAAAGTTATTGCTCACAGAGGTTATACTAAGGTTTGGAGTACCCCAACGAATAAGTTATGACAATGGCCCCCACTTCATAGGAAAAATAAATAAGGAATTGTGCGAGGCACTGCATATCGAACAGCAGTTCCACTGCACCTACCACCCTCAGTCAGCGGGTGTAGAAGAGAGAGCTAACAGCACCCTTAAGAATAAACTAACCAAATTAGTGTCAGAGACAGGTCAAAACTGGTTGAAGGTTCTCCCCTTAGCATTATACCATATGAGAATCACCCCCCGCTAAGCCACCGGTATATCGGCTGCAGAAATAGTCTATGGGCATCCGGGAAGAACCCCATTGGGCGCCGCCACCCAACCCCCCACACAGGTTGACCTTAATATCATGGGGTATGAACTACAAAGGTATTTCAGACAACTTACGTCCTCTTTAAAGTTTCTTTATTCGCAGGTGGAGAGTGCCTTTAAACCACCTGAAGGGCAGAACACGGAATTGCCTGTTCTGGAAATCGGAGACTCGGTACTGATACGGGATTGGGAGCGACCTAAACTGGGACCTCGGTGGAAAAGGCCCCTTCCAGATACTACTCCAAACACCGGCAGCCGTGAAAGTAAAAGGCCAGGAACGATGGATTCATCTTAGCGACTGAAAGCGATGGCCACCAGAGGAAAGCTAATACCTTTCAAATTCGGACTCCTCACCATTACCAGTACTCTTGTGTGGGCGTTAGAGGATAATTTGTTTTATAAAATACATATGCAGCTACATGGGAATCGCACCGTTTGTTACCCCTTTTGGCAGAGTCAGTGGAAGGCCTTTTTATAGCCACACCAAGCTGGAGCCCCAGGGCCCTCTTAAAGCATGAATTTTCAAAAACAAAGTGTGTTGGACAGATGGGAACTTACAGGAGGATGCTGCCGGGTGAATGCTTGCAAGGAACAGTAGCGGGACCTAGTAGTACAGCCCACCACCAGTCCTTCTCCCACTGTTTAACCGGCATAGGGTGGGGTTGTGGGCTAGCAATTGTACAGCATACGATAGCATGTGCCGCCACTACCTGTACAGAGAGGAATTGCGGGTATAAAGGGGGATGGTTTAGCTGTGAATGCTCTGCAACTAGGTGTGCTACGTTACTTGTAGGAGAGCGATGAGTTCGTGGAGAAGGGAACGGGCCCTACGTGAGATTGGCTAATGTCTCTTTAGAATGGATAACCAGGGAGAATTACCTGAGGGAGCATGGGAGGAATGTTGCTGGGATCTCTTGATATTCTCAAATGCCCAGTCCACTGCAATAGGGCAATGTAACCCGCAACCGGGCTATGGAAGGGTATGTGTTCTTCTTTAATGGCACTTATACCACAGCCACCGCCATTGTGCCAGCCTGGTTTGCAATAGGAACGATCTGGCCGGTCACGGTCCCCTGCCCCCAGAAGGCTCATGTCCGACGAAGACTTGTGGTGTGGTCAGTTAGTGAGGAGTTATGTGATTGGAGGGATCTTATGTCATTGGGATCTCACTTAGCATCGTTAGGCTATGGATTCCTGAGTACTCTCTCTCTGGGGGGTTCGGCAGGAACTATAGCCGCAAAAAACCGGAACTATCTTATTTGTGGACTGGGTGCACTGGGAAACAATACTATGATGGGCATGAAGGCAGTGAACCTGGAACTGGCAGAGCTTCGACTTTATGCCCTGAAGAACCGGTATGCTGTGGACTACGAGTTGGCACAGCAAGGTAGAGTATGTGCTATAGTTGGGGACAAATGTATCACCAACGCGAGATACGAGTCCTACAACATCTCCCATGCCATTGCGTACATTCAGAAGCAAGTAGATAGCGTTAAGCAGGGAATTACAGGAGGGACAAGTTGGTTGGGGTGGCTGCTAGGAGGGTCGTGGGCATCATACCTGCTGCATGGAGCTGTGGGACTAATCGTGATTATAATAGTATGCTGTGTGGTGCTGGCCTGTCTAAATACCTGTTGCAAGGTCCTTATTAATGAGCTCTTGGCCCCGTTATCAGCGCCGCACTAGTTTATCATGAAATGATAAAAATGAGGGAATGAAGAAGCGAAGGGTTAAGAATTGCAACCATACGTATAACTGGCAAATAATATATATGCATCTATATTTCTTTAGCAAAGACTAGCAAGCTGATGACCCACTAGTTAGGTTGGAATGTTAAGTATGTTAACTGCCTTTGTTTCGGGTAACGAACCATTCCGATATGTCAGACGGTGGCGATACTGAGTGTAATTAATTTCGAGGTGAAGACTTGGTCTGAACAATTAAGGGTGATACCTGCCTTTGAATGCCTTGATTATAACTCAATTATACTGAGGCAAAAGGTGTGATAGCTGTCTCGGGATCTCTATAGCTTGACCGAAACTCGCGGCGCCGTTTGCATGGGATGTGCGTGACAATTCCTGTATAAATGTCTGTCTGCCGTTTGTTCGGGGAGAACTCGGGAAGCGACTCTTAGTGAGTGCTGAAGAGAATTCTCCTAGAGGTGCACTGCTAATAAAGGTACTTGTTCGAATCAACCTTGTGGCACTGTGTTATTTACAGCGGACGGAAAGGGAAAATTGATTTCGGGACGACAATAGAAACTAGTGTAAAAATAGCTCTTAGTACTTTGTATCCAGAGGAAAAATACAAAATACGTCATCCAAAGCAGCATGAAATTGCCGGATATCGCTAATAGTAAGACGATGGACTTCCTTCTGTTTTCCATCTCGGCATCATTGCGAATGGCATCATTCTTACTGCCTCTCAGATTCCTGCGGACTCGACTGGCTGCTAAAATGTGTCCCACGGTCAGAGCATTGAGCCGAGATATAGAGAACATTGGGACGAGAGGGGTAGAACAGCAATGAATCCAGTTGAATGCTAACCATGCGGGTTCAATGTTCAAATCTAAGTTTACAGAGAGTTCAAAACTAAGTTTACAAGTTTGCTGTGAATAAATAAAGGTTGAAACACGAAGTACCATGGGATGCTTTTACAAAAGCACAGTGGACATACAGTGGCTATCACCCTGGCTGCAGTTTACTCGGCGCAATATCTGGTCCGCAACTTGTGACAACAAATCATCACATATCGATCAAATGTGAAAGACAGTGTCAACCACACAGAGATATCGGTGGCTGCATGATTCAGGGCCTTATGGACTGAGCACACTTGGGTAATGTAAAGGAATCTTGTTATGACATATAATTCATTAATACGGAACAGTATCACGTCAATGAACATGACCAACAGATTTGCCGCCTCCATGACCACGAGGTAGCGAGAAGCACACCTGTAGAGGCCGCACTTTCCCCGGGACAGGATCACAATCGCCAGCACGTTCGCTGTGATAGGGGAAGAATCAGAAACAACGATTCACCAGTCAGCATACATTTCTGGAGCCATTGACGCAGTGTCCGATCCACGCCTGCACTCTCATATCAGAATTGACGTAAGCAGAGACAGTAAAGGATTTTTCCCCTGCAGCGTCGGAGTCTGAGGGGTGACGTTGAAGATGCAGAAAAGTATCGAGGGACATGGATGAAGTGAATGGTCACAGTCTTTCCCCCAGGGTAGGAGAGTCTAAAACTAGAGTGCAAAGGTCTAAGGTGAGAGGGAAAAGATTAAAAGGAGACCCGAGGGCCAACTTTTTCACACACAGAGTGGTAGGTATCTGGAAAGAATTGCCAGAAGAAGTGGTAGAGTCGGGTACAAACAAAAGGTTTAAATGATATTCAGACATTTAAACGTAGAGCAAAGGCTTGGATAGATATGGGACAGATGCAGGCCAGCAGGTGGAGATCAGGTCGGCAAATTGGTCGGCATGGACGAGTTGGACGCAAGAGCCCGTTTCGTTGGCCTATAAGTCCATGACTCCATGGCTTTATGCGCAGTGGAGCTTCTGACTGAATCAAATACTTAACAAATGAACTTACTTCAAAATGCTACATTCGAAAATGAAGCGTCTCAAAGTTAAAATATGAAAGGCTTCCTCTTGGAACTTCCTTGCTGGGTTAATCGCATCGGTGCTTAATTACAGATAACTGCAGCTCAATAATACTGCTGGAATTGTATATCTCTACAATGTCCTGGGTCAACTGAAGCTCGAAAGTTATGTTCGAAGAAAAATAGCTGCCAGTGAAGAGCGGAATACCCAGTGTAATTATAAGCTCGTTTTGAAGATCGGATTGAAGAGAAACAGGTCGACACGGAACGACCTCACATCCTTCTGTTTTATTCTTTCTGGTGATTTTGCAGATATTCATCATAATCTGCCAAGTAACTGAGCTTTGCGCCCACCTGCTAAACTCCTCCAGAAATTAAAGCTGAAATTAAAGCCTCATTGTGCTGAAGTGTTGCAGCTCATTCAAGTAAACATTCAATTAGTTTAAATCACGAGTGGCCAACGTCAATGTCTGATGTTGTGAGAGTGAAGATACTCAGACGTCACTCAGTGGTCTCCAGGACACCAACCTTGGCTCTGTGCGTGATCGCAACATTCCAGTCTTCCAATCCTCCCTTCTCAAGAGATATATAAAATGACTGGCGTATGTGAAAATTGGAAACCTTGCTCATAACGAAGTGTTGAGACCTTCGGGAACAATATGTAAATACGTTTCACCTCGCCGATGGAGGAACGCTTGGAATTAGTAATTAAGTAAATTTTAATAAGAGCAGTGAGTTTGAGTTGATAAAAGGCAAAGCTGATGTTCTATCCACTAATCGTGTCTGACTGGCCTGATAATCAGTGTTATGACAAGGGAGTGTCATGAAAAATGTGCATTGGATGTAGTCTGGGGTACTTAAACCTAACTGCTTGATTAAAGCGCACACACGTTATTGTTTCGCCAAAGTGGGCGCAATGGATTGAATGATACAGTGGCGACATTGATACCAGATTGGACAAGGAGTCGACGTGGTGTGTCGCGTAAACAAGCAGAATTTGCTTTGAAGTAGAGGGGGAAATGTCCCCAGGAAGCAGCTCTTCCCAAAATATATTTTACATACATGTTATTATTTCGGAGATGAGTATGCAATGTTGAATGTAACATTTCGTGGATGGCAGAGAATTACAGTTGTGGTCAGCCCGAGGAAACAAACATTCACACACCAGCAGATCGTATAAGTATGGGCAGAGAAATGGCGGATAAAATGTAAACGGAAGTGAACTGAGGAGATTAAACACTGCCGAAATGTGAGATCGTTAAAAATGGTGCAGGTGCCGAGGCAGCTGAGTTTACACGTTCGGGTGACACATCGGTTATTGTATCTGGATAACGCGAGTGTGGACGCAGCAAAGCAGGGTCGATTGTTGGATTCAGTAATGGAGGTGTTGTATAGAGGAGGTCGAAGTGTTTCTAAGACGATGATGAGTCACAAATGGACAATTGCATCATTTGCGTTGACAACATTTCAGTAGCCATCAGCAGTACCTGAAGAAGCTGCTGATTAATAGTAACCGGGTGTCTTCATGAACGAGAGGTTTCTTCTGAACTTTAGTCAGGGATAAAATGGGCTGTCTGACCTTCGAAGAAAATGGCGGAGGAGACGTTGACAGAGTCACGTGGCCATGGTGGGGTTGGACAGGAGAAGAGGGAGAAATTGTTCTGATCAGCGGATGGCTCCAGCAGGAGATATTGCTTATTACATGCACAGTAACAGAGACTGAGATAGAACCACACATCTCAGAGACATTCACGTTGGTCAAAGTCCGCACATGCCATTACTCCCCAATCCTGCACTTTTTCAGTTTTGTTTTCAACTCGACATGGAATCGCCCTGGGAAAACCGCCCTCTGCTCCAGTAAAAATTCACAGATCAAAGATCTTCAGGGAGAATATTTGGAGTGTTTAGCGTTCTGAAAAGCCACGAGAAAGAGAAAGAAAACCTGGAAACAGATGCAGTTGTTGCCAATATTGAAAGGACAGAGCAGAGTGCAATGGACTGAGAGCGATAGAAACGTCTTCACAGAGAGAGAGAGAGAGAGAGAGAGAGAGAGAGAGAGAGAGAGAGAGAGAGAGAGAGAGAGAGAGAGAGAGAGAGAGAGAGAGAGAGAGAGAGAGAGAGAGAGAGAGAGAGATGAGAGAGAGAGAGAAAGGATCCGTCCAATTCTGTTTGTGCCTGTGGTCGAAAATCAAAAGATCCAAGTGGTTTCAGACATTCTTGTCGGAATAGCAGCTGAGGAGTCAATTGGAAAGGCAGACGAATGCGACTGGAGAATTCTTACTTGTCGACGAAAATGATGGGAGTTTTAAATGGATTTACACAGAACAACGGTTTAACAGGACGAACAAGATGTTTGAGCCTGGGAGGTCCGGTATCACTCTGCACAAACTTGATTATCTTATCAACCACTTTGTCTGAAGTAAACCGCGGAACATTGGCATTCGTCGATGCCGAGAACAGAGAAGGATGGAGGGAACCACGCCAGAGAGTGAAGTTGATTTCTGAGACACTGACAATATCAGGGCAGTTTCACAGGGAGGCTGTGCCTTCCTTCAGTTGCACGCTCGGTGGTACAATTTCGGTGAATGAAGGGATGTTGCAGCCGACCGCTGGCTCCCACCACTTGGAAGGCAGAATACGAAAAGAGTATGTACATCCTTCATCTGAAGTGATCACGCTGGAAATTGGTGTTTCCGCCTGGTTTTCCAGGGCGGGGTTTTGGAAGACCAGGATTAATAGACAATAGACAATAGGAGCAGAAGTAGACCATTCGGTCCTTCGAATCTGCACCGCTTTTTTGAGATCATGGCTGATCCTCAACAACCAATATCCTGTTCCTGCCTTGTCCCATATCCCTTGCTTCCCCTATCTATAAGAAAACTATCTAGCTCCTTCTTGAAAGTGCCCAGAGAATTGGCCTCCACTGCCCTCTGAGACAGTGCATTCCACAAATTCACAACCCTCTGGGAGAAGAAGTTTTCCCTCACCTCTGTCCTAATTGGCCTAGCCCTTATTCTTAAATCATGCCCCCTGGTCCTGGACTTCCCCAACATCTGGAACATATTTCCTGTCTCTATCTTGTCCAACCCTTAATAATCCTGTATGTTTCAATAAGATCCCCTCTCAATCTTCTCAATTCCAGCGTGTACAATCCCAGTCTCTCCAACCTCTCAGCATAAGACAGTCCCGACATCCCCGGAATTAACCTCGTAAACCTACGCTGCACGCCCTCTATAGCCAGGATATCCTTCCTTAACCCTGGAGACCACAACTGTACACAATACTCCAGGAGTGGTCTCACCAGGGCCCTGTACAAATGCAAAAGAATCTCTTTGCTTTTGTACTCAATTCCCCTTGTAATACAGGCCAACATTCCATTAGCCTTCATCACTGCCTGCTGCACTTGCTCATTCACATTCAGTGACTGATGAACAAGGACTCCTCGATCCCTTTGTATTTCCCCCTTACCGAACTCCACACCATTCAGATAATAATCCGCCTTCCTGTTCCTGCTCCCAAAGTGGATAACCTCACACCTTTCCACATCAAGCTTCATCTGCCAAGTATCTGCCCATTTACCCAACCGATCCAAATCACCTTGAATTCTCCTAACTTCCTCTACACATATCGCACTGCCACCCAACTTTGTATCATCAGCAAACTTGCTAATGTTATTCGCAATGCCTTAATCTAAATCATCAACATAGACAGTAAACAGCTGCAGTCCCAACACCGAGCCCTGTGGCACCCCACTAGTCACGGACTGCCATTCTGAGAAACATCCATTCACCCCTACCCTTTGTTTCCTATCCGCCAACTAGTTTTCTATCCATGTTAATACCCGCCCCCCAATTCCATGAGCCCTAATTTTACCCACCAATCTCCTGTGCGGCACTTTATCAAATGCCTTCTGAAAGTCGAGGTATACAACATCCACTGAATCTTCCTCGTCTATTTTCATGGTTACATCCTCAAGAAACTCCAGTAGATTAGTCAAGCATGATTTGCCCTTGGTATATCCATGTTGAACCGACCCAATCCTATCATTGCTATCCAAATATGCCGCTATTTCATCCTTAATAATGGACTCTAGCATCTTCCCCACCACAGATGTTAGGCTAACTGGACGGTAGTTCCCAGTTTTCTCGCTCCCTCCTTTCTTAAAAAGTGGGATAAAATTAGCCATTCTCCAACTGACCCCGAATCTAAGGAACATCGGAAAATGATCACCAATGCATCCACAATTTCTATAGCCACCTCCTTTAGTACACTGGGATGCAGACCATCTGGACCTTGGGATTTGTCAGTCTTCAGCCCCATTAGTCTACCCATCACCATTTCTTTCCTAATGTCAATCCACTTCAGTCCCTCTGTCACCCTCTGCCTTTTGTTCATCTTTACTCCTGGGAGATTTCTTACGTTTCCCCCCGTGAAGACAGATCTAAAGTACTTATTAAATTCGACTGCCATCTCCCTGTTTCCCGTAATAATTTCACCCGATTCGGTCTTCAAGGGCCCAACATTGTTCCTAACTTAACTTCTTTCCCTTCACATACTTAAAAAGGCTTTTGCTATCCTCCTTAATATTCCTGGCTAGCTTGCCTTCTTACCTCATTTTTTCTTCCCGAATTACCTTTTTAGTTAAATTCTGCTGCACCTTAAAAATTTTCAATCTTCTATCTTCCCACTAAGCTTGGCTCTGCCATACTCCTTCCTTTTTAACACAATGCTACCTCCGACTTCCTTTGTCAGCCACGGTGGCGCCTTTCCCCTCTTTAAGTCTTTCCTTCTCTGGGGAATAAACTGATCCTGCACCTTGTGCATTATTCCCAAGAATACCTGCCATTGCTGTTCCACTGACAATTCTGCTTGGATGCCCGCCCAGTCAACTTTAGCCATCTCCTCCCTCATGGCTCCATAGTCTCCTTTGTTCAACTGCAAAATTGACCCTTCTTCTTTGCCGTTTCCCCTCTCCAATTGCAGATAAAACTTATCATGTTATGGTCACTACCTCACAATGGCTCCTTTACTTCCAGTTCTATTATCAAATCCTGCTCATTACACAGCACTAAATCCAGAATAGCCCTCTCCCTGGTCGGCTGTCGTACCAGCTGCTCCAAGAATGCATCCCGGAGGCACTCTATAACCTCCCTTTCCTGGGGTCCCGTACCAGCCTGATTTTCCCAGTCCACTTGCATATTGAAATCCCCCATAACTACTAAGACATTACCCTTGCCACATGCCAACATTAACTCACTATTCCTGCACGTCACGATAAAAAAGTGAACAATGGCCCTCCTGACTGTCCAGAATCTCAGGTGTGTGTGCAGGTAGAGAACGACCGGGGCCGTGTATGCACTCTGTATAGGGGAAAACCAGGCATTTCACATAATGAAGCAAGGTGATTCTGACGGAGAGTAACTGGGATGGCGTAGGGAATGAGTTGTTGCATGGAAACAACAAAGTGACCTTTATTAGCTGCGGGAAATTTCAGCCTGAATCAGCAAGTTAGACAAAAGCTGAAGCAACAAGATGATCTGAATCTTGTTGTGCTTAAAAGTAAAAAAAAAAATCCAGTTAGGGAAACGATGGTTCAGGAAGAAACAGCAACTGCTAATTCTCCCTTTAAATGGATGGAGGGCGGGGAAATAAAATGAATGAAGCTGTTGCCGAGGTAAGAGCAAGAACACAGTGACTGTCCGATCCGAAACATTCAGATATGGATTTAATCACTGACCTGGAATTCCAACGGCTGCTATGATTGGATAGAAAATCGCTTCTGCCTGGAAAACGGGCTCCAGCGTGGGAAATGGTTTGAAGAGACGAAGTTCTGCCATCCTAGCGGAGAAGTGAGGGAGAAGCTCGGTGCTCGGTGCTGAAGTGCAACTGCCAGCGCGTTACAGAGGCAGCCTTCGTATCTATTGCATAGACCGTTCCCGTGGGACCGGCAAAAATCACGAAGCTCAAACAATTCTTCCACTCTTCTGAGCAGCGCGTCAACATCTTTCACAATCAAGTTTCTGCTCAACGATATACATTCACTATCGGTGAATAATGTTGTAATGTGAAAAATAAAACTTGAATAATGAAATCATATATGGAACCCATCTCCATCCATTTCAGTCGAAAATGCAGGTCTTCAGTCCTCTGCCGACATCACTGTAACACGTTAAACAGATGCAGGCGCGGTTCCATTATTCTGTGAAAAGTCCTCATCGGCCGGTGTGCTGATTCGGTTCAGCGGGTTTTCCACCTCCCTCAGTCAGCTTGCAAAGGTACAATCACAATCACTTCCATGTAGGACATTAGGATCTCAACAGGTTAAGGAAGTTATGAAAGATTGAGGGGCCGACAACAATAAACGGTGACAATGAAACGGGGTCAGCTTTATGAATTCTGTTTCCCTTACCATTTAATTGGGGTAGTTAAACGGTTAATGGGTTCTATGGTCTGTGTAAGACTTGCCCTACGTGGTACTAATGTCATTGGAACAGAAAACTAAAGTTAAACAAAAGTTCACAGGGAAGTAAAAACTGTATGAGATAAAAATGCAGACTCCTACTGACCCTCTGCAGGGGCGTAGAGACAAAGATAAATGTACACGTTGACTGAACATAATCCCTCATTGAGCAGACAGTGAGGAAGACAAACATATGCAAATTACACTAGGATGACCTGGAAATTGCAGCCTGCTCCACCATTCTTTATAGACGCAGTTAATTCTCTCTACACGATGTCCCAGCTCCCTCCTCATACTCATCGATGCTTTTGCAGACAATAATATGCCCACCCACTTCTTAAATATGTTCAGCAACGTGGACGCCACAGCCTCCTGTGGTAGAGAATTCCGCAGATCTATCGGCCACCAAGAGAAGAAATGTCTCCTCATCTCTGTTATGAACGGCGTGCCCCTGATTCTCAAAACGCGGTCACTGATGAGGTATCCTCAGTCACGCGACAAGTCCTGCCGACAACCTGCCGAGACCTTTCGGAACTTCGTGCATTTCCAGGAGATCTTATTTTATTCTTCTCTCAGTGAATAAATTCATTGTGCACCATGTATCTCCCACACAACAGTTCTACCAGGGAGACTCAAGAGCCTGGAATTTGCTGCAATCTGGAATAAAAAAAATCATGCTGCTGGAGAAAATGAGCCAACCAAGCAGCATTTGTTTCAGTTTCTGCCGCAATTAGAATATGTCTGTTTTTGGCGCAGGGCACGGAGACTTCATGTAGGTACTGCTTCTACATCCTCGACAGCTCGGGGCTGTGTTGATGGATTCTCCCTGGTTGGGTGGTCAGAGTTATTTCCTTGTTTTTTTTTCTTTTCAGGTTGGATATTTTTACCAGGGTCTATAGTGTCCTTGAGAATATCCGTTTTTGTCGATGGAATGCACTCCACTTTGCAGTGGTAGTTACGCAGATAACGTGGCGATCGGCTGCAATTGGTTACTTGGTGATTACAATGAGCAAGAATTAACTCGGTGTTTGAAATATTCTCCAGCATAACTCGGGGAGGGTTCAGCCAACGCATGGAGTAAAAAGCACGCGGCCCGTCATCGTTGGTTCAGACATTTTGTTCACATTATTTTGTTGCCGGCTCCATCACCAGAGGAAACCCGTTCTCTTTATTGCTGAAACGCATGGATTCATTTTGGAGCATCCGCAAAACTGTAAATATTGTGAACACGTTTGATAAGTTGGTCACCCCGCAAATTTAGGGAAGACAGGCAATGGCTGACCAACAGGCAAAACAATGGCAGGAGTTCCTTGCGTCCACCTCCCTCCAGAACAGATATACCACTTTGGATACTGCTGGGGGAGATGGCTCATCAGTAGGTGGCAGCAGAAGACAAGATAAAGTCACTCTGGCGCACAGGAGGGCAGAAAAAAGGGTGGCATAACTATCGTTTCAGGGTATTCCATAGTTAATGGAATAGACAGCAGCTTCTGCGGCTGCAAACGGGATACCCGGTTGGTGTGCTGACTGCTGTGTGCAAGGGTCAGGGATGTATCGGAGCGGTTGCAGGGCATTTTGGAAGGAGAGGGTGACCAGTCAGTTGTCGTGGTGCATACAGGTACCAACGATGTGGGAAACAAGAGAGATGAGTTCCCATAAGCCCAATTCGGTGTGCTCGGAGATAGATAAAAATGTGGACCCTCAAATTTAGTGATGTCAGGATTGCCGCCTGTGTCACATGCTGGTCAGTGAAGGAACAGCAGAATAGTTCGGACCAATATGTGGCAATTTGTCACATACTCAAAGAATTCAATCAGGCTCGTGAGGCTCGACCTGCCCCTCACAAACCCATGTTGACTTTCCATGATCATCATATGCTTCTTCGTGCCCATAAATCTTGTCCCTCAGAATCTTCTCCAGTAATTTGCCCACCATGGAAATAAGACTCACTAGCTTGTGATTCCCAGGGTTACCCCTCCTTCCCTTCTTAAACAACGAAACAACAATTTCCACCCTCCAATCATCTGAGATTACATTTATCTCCAGTGAGGACGCATAGATCATCGCCCAAGGCACAGCAATCTCTTCCCTCGCTTCCCGTAATGACGTTGGATTATTCTGTCCGACGCTAGTGACTTATATATCCTAATGTTTTTCAAAAGTTCCAGCACATATTCTTTGGTAACGTCGACATGCGCTCGCATATCAGCCTGTCGTACGCCTTCCTCACAAATGTCAAAGTCTCTCTCACAAGTGAATACTGAAGCAAAGTATTCATTAAGGACCACCACTGTCTCTTCTGACTTCAGGACCCTGTTTAATTTCTGTGACTAATTGGTCCTACACTCACACATTCATGTGTAGAACTCCTTGGGTATTTCCTTAATCCTACTCTCCTAGGCCTTATCATGCACCCTTCCAGCTCTCCTAAGTCCATTCTTACGCTCCCTTCTGGCTACTTTGTAACTCTCCAGAGCCCTGTCTGATCCATGATTTCGAAAGCTTAGGTAAGCTTCTTTCTTCTTATTGACAACATATTCTACGTCTCTTGTGAAATACGGTTCCTTCAATCAACCATTCTTACTCTGCCTCACTGGGGGAAACCTATCCCAACCCCATGCAAGTACTCTCTAAACAGCCTTCACATTTCCACTGTGCATTTCCCTGTAACATCTATTCCCAATTAACGCTCCCAAGTTCGTGCCAAATAGCATCATAATTCCCACTCCCCCAGTGAAATACTTTCCAATATCGTCAGCTCCTATCCCTCTACAAGAATATGGTGAAGGTCAAGGAGTTATGGTCGCTATCTCCAAAATGTTCTCCCACCAGGATATGTGAAACCCGATCAGGATTATTGCCTTTTACCAGGTTCAGAATGGCCTCTGGTCCAGTCCGCCTATCCACATAATGTTTCAGGAATCCTTCCTGGACGCACCTAAAAAACTTCACCCCATCTATCTCGTTTACTGCCAATCAATATCAGGGAAATTGAAATCACCCATGACGACAATCCTTTTTTTGATGCGCATCTCCAAAATCTGCCTCCCGATCTGCTCCTCAGTGTCTCTGCTACCATTTGGTGGGGCGGGGGACGTCTGTCTAATACTCCCAATAAGTTGATCACTTCCGTTCTGTTTCAGACTTACACTCACACTGATACAGTAGACGATCCGTCATGAACGTCCTCCCTTTCTGCAGCTGTGACACTGTTACTGATCATCAAAGCCAGTCCCTACTTCTTTTACTCCGTCCCTGTTCCGTTTGAAACATCTAAAGCCCGGAATATCCAGCAGCCATTCCAGCCCCGGTGACAGCCAAGTCTCTGCAATGGCCACCACGTTATAGTTCCGTGTAATTACCCATGGTTGCAGTTCATCACCCTTGCTCCTGATATTTCTCACATTGAAGCAGACACCCTTCAGCCCATCCAACTGACTGCGATTTTGCCATTCCAACTGCCAATCCTTCCTCTAAGTCAGTCTGCACTATGCATCTATTTGTACACTAAATACACCAACGTCTAACATATCACTGTGGTTCACACCTCCCCCCACCCGCCAATCTAGTTTATACCCTTCCCCAACAATTCTGCCAAACATTCCCGCAATAATATTGATTCCCCTCCAGTTCAGGTGTAAACCGTCCCTTTTGTAGAGATCGTACCTTCCCCAGAAGAGATCCGAATGATCAACAAATGTGAAATCCTTCCCATTGCACCAGCTCCAGAGCCACGCATTCATCTGCCAAATCAACCTATTCCTGCCCTCACTGTTGCGTGACACAGACAGGAATCCAGAGACCATTGAGATCCTGCTATTCAGATTCCTACCTAACTCCCTGTATTATTTCAGTACCTCATCTCTTTTCCTACATATGTTATTGGTACCAACATGTACCACAACCATTGGCTGTTCACTTTTCCCCGTAAGAATGCTGTGGACCCTATCCGGGACGTCTCTGACCCTGACACCCAGGAAGTAACATACGATCCTGGATTCTCTTTCACGTCCACAGAATATCCTGTCTGCCCCCTTACTCTGGAATCCCCTGTCACTATCGCTCTCTGCTCCTGCCCACGTTTGCTCCACACAACCAGGTTCAGTGCCAGAGACCTGGTCACTGCGTCTTTCCCCGAGTAGCCCGCACCGCAAACATTATCCAAAGCGGTACACCTGTTTTTTCGGGAAAAGGCCACAGGGGTACTCTGCACTATCTGCCTGTTTTTCGTCCTTCTCCTGAAGGTCACACAGCTACTTGCCTCCTGCTGCTTAGGACAGAATGCTTCCCTGTAGCTCTTATCTATGAACTCTTCGTTATCCCGTAGGAGCCGAAGGCCATCCAGCTGCATCTCCTTTCTCTGATGGTCTGTAAGGAGCTGCAGCTGGACGCACATTGTGCAGATGTAGTTATCAGGGAGACTTGATGTCTCCCATAAATCGCACATCTCACAAGCTGAACATACCACTGACCCTGGAGCCATTCTCACTACTCCGGCCTGGCGCGAAAGGAAACACCAAAGCAAGAAAGAAAGAAACTTTCTCACAAGTTGTTAATTTGCGGTTGACTCAAGGCCGAATATGTTTTAGACAACCAAGAGGATTACGATGCATTAGAACAGATGTTAATGGTCTTCGGCATTTGGCAGTAGAATGGAAGATGAACTGGAAAGTTAAGAAATGCAGGGTGATACATCTTAGCAGAAAGAATAAAGAGCGACAAGATAGAATGAAGCCTGCAGAAGCAGAGGCCGCTGTGGGTTTGTATACGCAAGTCATGGAACGTGGTAGGTCTACGAGAGAAAAGCCTACATGCGACAGGCAAAATTCTGTACTCGGTTCGTGCAGGGAATTTCGAAATAGAGAAGGTGTGATTGTAAAACAGGGCTTTGGCCTTCACTGCATCACTCCAGTCAGTTCCAGTCCCCACATTACAGGAAAGATGCGGTGGCATCTGCGAGAGTCCAGCAATAACATGAGAATGGATCCTGGGATTAGAGGCTGCTTTGGAAGGAGAGATTAGCGAAGCTGAGACTGTTATATAGGAAAAGGAAAATAAAGAAGTGATGAAGCATATAAAATGATGACCGGTCGCGTCAACGAAGCTGCTCACTTTGGTGGAGGAATCTCTAACCGGGGTCACAGATATAAAATAAAAGACAAGTGAATTAAATGTGACACGAGAGAAAAAAATAAACATTTTAGAAATGTTCACAGATTGAACTAAGAAAACTGCTGTGGCTCACTTCCACCCTCTGATGTTACGACACCGTGTTTCACCAGGATACTCGACCCTTGCATTCGAGATACAATTGTTGTACAATTGGATTTTCAGGGTGTTGATCAAAGGTATCATCTCAGAGGCGAATGTGATATCTTTGAATATGCCAAGTTAAACAATATAGGATAAGGGATAGGCCTAATATGATGACGTGGAGCGCAAATTGTCTGACAGAGAGAAAAGATACGAAGAACAGTTGAGTCTTGCCAGAGTACAGGTACATTGCCCAGCGAGGTACAGCGTGGGTAAGTGGTTGGGCACCAGGTATTTACAATCATTGATTTGTTCAATAATTTGGACCAGTGTCCAGAATGTGTTGTAACTCAGTCCGCCTTGGACACAACCCTGAATAAATTGCTGAGTTATGAAGAGGATGCGTGGATGTAGTGGGCGACTGAGACAAGTTCCGTGAGTGTGCTGACGCAATAGAGAAGTAATATCACAGGGATTGATGCCGACGTGTCCATTTGGTAGGGAAACTAAACAGAAAGCATGTAACACTTGCATGAATACAATCGCCATTGAGGACGTTCAACGTTAATTCAGCAGACTGATTCCCGGTGCGGCGGAACAGACAACTCAAGAGAGATTTCCTGCTTGAACTGAGCCCACAATTTACCGTGCCAGATAAAGCGTTTTCTCCGTGAATCGTACAGAAATGCTCAAGGTAAATGCAGGCAGGATGTTTCCCCTGACTGATGATTCTGGAATCAGGAAGTGCAGTTTGAGAATGTGGGGCAGACCGATTACAGAACAGAGCACAGCACAGGAACAGGCTCTTCGTCTCAACGTGTCGTTTCAGAATCTGATGGCAAATACAAATGATTCTATCTGCCGACACATGGTCATCAGCATCCCATTCCCTCTTTGCTCATGTACCTTCCAAAGAGACATCTTTAACGTTGCTGTCGTATCTGATTCACACCTCACCTAGCAGCAGATGCCTGGAACATACCACTCTCTTTGTTAAACAGACTGCCTCATCAATCTTCAAGCCTTCCTTCTCTCAGCTTAAATCTCCACCCTGGCGGGAAATCTTACTTCCGACCTGTTCTCTGCCTCCCCTAATTTTTTACACTTCCAGGAAATTTTATACTTTCAGAACCACTGAAAGCTGCGGAGGCCATTTGCTGAATATATTTCAGAAGGCAGTCGATGCATTGCTGGGCCCCAAATGCATCGATGTGTTTGGCGAGGGAGCAGTATGATGTTTTTGGGTTCCAGCATTAGGCCGGGGCCAAAGTGAAGAGCAAAACAGACTCCAGCAGCCTGGTTCTTGTCATATGCTGTCTGCATTTCGAGGTTGCTCATTGTCTGTTCAATGGAAAATTGCGATCAGTCCGCGTGACAATCTTTCGGTCACCGCCCCTGCAGAGGTTCAGTGCATCCATATATTTCCCTCATCAAGTTATACCTCGTCTTGGAGCATTAGTTTAACGCTGGTATTCAGCACAAACAGGTGGGTAGAAACAAACACAATTGCGTAGAACTACCAAACAATTAACTACCATTATCTAATCATTCGGAACACTGAACTCAAAATACCACCTGGTTTTATTATCAGCGTTTATTGGTTTCGAAACCTGAATCCTTGATAAGTTCCTTAATCTGAACCGCGCCTAAGATCCTTGATTGAAGTGAACGTATTTATATCTCAGTGAGCCAAGAGAAACGTTGAAAGCTGAGGAAAGCTCTCCGAATTCCATTGTCACATCAGAAGAAGCGAACCCTTTCACAGAATCAGTTAACCGAGGCTGCACACCTTTAAAGTGTTGCAGCGATGCATCCGGGGACACGCATTCAATGAATTGGATGGAAATGTAGTCATAATATGACATCAATCTTGGGTGAATTCTCTTCAAAACATCATTCTTGGTTAGTGCATAAGAATCGTGCAGACGAAACATGGCTCTGAACGGTTTTGACCCGCTGCTCAATTGCTTGGAACTAACACAAATTACTCGTTTCTAACTTATCCCAGGGGAGTTGTCTCCCGAATAAACAAATGGGTTTTGTTCTGCTGCGCGCTGTCACTTGGATTCCAGAACCGAGCTCTGATCATCTCTTCCACTTCCCTGCAATGATAAAATTTCAATTCAGCACTCATCCATTTTCCGTGCTGCATCCAATTATACGGACAATAATGATTTACTACCCGATTATCGCCGTGTTTGGAGCTCCAAGTAAGCGATTACACCCATACATGAAAGTTATGAGCCATTGGTGAAACATTTTTTCTGCTCTTATCTTGGTAACAATCCCATTTTAGTCTTCCCTTCCCGCAAATACTTTCAAAGGTTGTAATGAGCAGAAACCGTTTATTCCGTCACGACCGAACTCGGTAACCTTTCCTTTCAGGAAACTGAAAATTTACTTCTCTATCTCTTTGAATCTATTCAGATAATTTGTTTGTTTTAATGTATTTCCAGATTGTGGTGGTTGGACTGGAACTTCCTGTCGTCAGTAAGTCCGATTATGTTCACTTCATTGTGTCCAGACAACGTCATCCAAACCTCCGCCGAGAGTGTGTTTACACCACGTGCAGGAACACAGATTACCAGCCTGGTCTGTTGCACCGATCAATGAATATACTCTTCTCTGCACCTTTCAGATTTGTAGATCTCTGCATCCGATTTGCGGATGCAGTTGCCTTTTCCAACACCGCTTCCTGCAGTGACACCGTTGCCAGGAGGAAATCATGACATCTACAGAACGACTGAAGTGATGCTCCCTCTCCCTGCAAAACGGACCTGACGTTCCGGTCACAGTTTGTCAGCCTGATACTGCACCTCCCGCCTCATGCAAGTTTGCCCGTCGGGTTAGAATAAGTCCCATATGCATTATTGTTCGAGTCATGGAGTCACAGAGCACGGAATAAGGCCCTTCGGCCCATCCCGTCTTTGGCCACAAAAGTGCAGCCCGAAGCTAATCCAGTTTGTACATGTTTTGACTACATCACTCCGAACCTTTTCTATCCATGTACTTGTCCACGTGTTTAAACGTTGTAATCATACCCGAATATATTACTTCCGCTGGCAACTCGTTCCACATACTCTCTGACCTCTGTATGAAAAGCTTGATGCACAGCTTCCATATAAAACTTCCCCCTCTCATATTGTGCCTGTGCCCTCCAGTTTTATACTGCGCTGCACTGGGAAATGGACTGTGACTATCCAGTTTTTCGATACCACTCATGATTTTACACACCTCTTTCAGGTCAACACTCCGCCTCCTTCATCAAGGGGAAACAGTTCCAGCCCTATCCAGCCTCTCCTTATCATGTAAGCCCTCCCGTCCCAGGTACGTTTGTGTGAAATATTTTCTGCACCCTCCCAAAAATGACGAATAGAACTGCACAAATACGCGAAAAGCGGGTTCACTAACGTCTTGTGCAGCTGGAGCATGACACCCCAACACTTGGAATGATGAAGCATCTTCATGCACGCAGAAAACACATATTAATTGCCCGCCCCTAACGAAGATATCTTCTCTTCCTCAATAGTTGTTTTTTTTTTTCCAAACGATTTGCAACTTCTTCCGACTTTCCGCCATAACCACGGACTGAATCTGCAGCCACCACTCTCTTTGTGGAGACAGTTCTCTTACTCCCACTTCTTCTGTCTTTTATTTCATCCTATAATCTCTGTCGTCTTTGATGTATTCACTCAGTGTACTGGGCATGTCCAAGTCAAATGATGCTAACCTTATCTACTCAGAATGCCCCCGGACATTCACAAGGACCATGTCTGTATTCTTATACTGTTCCGTTAGTTATGGTTACATCGTTAGCTCTTTCTGTTTTACCTGCCTTTGTAAAGCTCAGTCATTGCGTTGATATTTTTGACTACTGACCGCGAGTGTTGACAGTTTTTCTGCATCATGCAATCCCGATGGGAGCAAAATGATTTAAACACAAATCATTTGCATCCCACTCGTTGTATTGACCTTCCACGGCTGCTTACAGATTCACAACAGTGTTCACTCTTCCAACGATTCCTGTAGACCTTTTAAAATCCATTTCAAATAATAATAAATTTTCACCAAACTACTTATCTACATCTCTCCAGACTTCACAGATTTTTTGCTGTTGACTCACCAAGAAAGCTATCTTGAGCTGAGCCATTAATTCATTATTTACGTGTTTCTTCGTGCTTCAGTGTGATATTTTGAACAAAGGTTGTGTGTTTAGTGTTTTCTAGTAATCAGTTTCACTTCATGTAAAGTGTCCATCCTCATCCCCAATCGTATAATGGGGTTGTAGCTTAAATCAGACCCTAAGTTGCTCAGCTGATGTACTCTAACTGACGAATCTTTTTCTCTGATTGCTTCCACAGCCCAGCTAACGTGGTGTCTATTGTGATCCTGTCCCGGGGAGAGTGCGGTCTTGCCAAATGTGTCTCTCGCTACCTCGTGGCCATGGCAGCGGCAGACCTGTTGGTCGTTTTCACGGAGGTGATACTGTATCGCATCAATTACTTATATTTTCCAACAAGTTTCTCACTCCTGACTCAAGTGTGCTCTTTCCAAAAGGTGCTTAATCACGTAGCCAGAGACATCTCCGTGTGGTTGACTCTCTTCTTTACATTTGATCGATATGTGATGATTTGTTGTCAGAAGCTGAGAACGAAATATTGCACCGAAAATACTGCAGTCAGGGTTCCAGGAGAAAGGAACATTGTGTCCGCTGTTCTGTTGCAAAAGCATCCCCTGATTCTTCACAAATCAATCGTATGTGCAGGAAACAGCATACCGTGGGGCTGTAAAATGAAAGTTGACTTTTATTTTGAATCTGCACCTATCGTTTTCAGATGGATTCATTACATCCTTAAGACCATACTCCCAATGTTCCTGATATGACTGCTCAATGATCTCACCGTGGAACACATTTTAGCGGCCAGTAGAGTCCGCAAGAGGCGGAGAGGCAGCAAGAATGATGCGAATCCCAACGATGCCGAGATGGAAAACAGAAGGAAGTCCATCATCTTACTCTTTGCCATCTCCACCAACTTCACACTGCTTTGGATGTTATAGCTGCTGTTTCTTTTTATTCTAATGCACATTATAAAGGGCTACGATTCAACCGGTTTCAGTGACCCGATGTTTATAGCAGACCAAACCAGTTATATGCTGCTGTTGCTGAGCTGCTGCACATTCAGACAGGAACTGAAGAATGGAATAACATTTCTGTTGAGAATGTTATTTGAATGTGATAAGGAAAGAAAACAACGCAGTAATTCAGAGCATAAGATCTCGCAGCATCTCATCTCCCATTTCACCTGAACCCAAACTTCAGGTGTATCTCTGGACACTATCCAGCAAATCCTGCGCATTTTTCTATTTTGCCTCATTGAGGAAGGTCGAAGATCTCGCCTCATAGAGATGCTGAGAGACGAGCGAGGTCACAGAATTTCATCATAATCCGACACATCAAGATATTGAAAACCTTGCTTTGTGGTTAGGTTGACGCGAGAATTCAATGTTCAGTTCTTATTTTACGCCAAGAACATTTGGGGGGAAATTGGAGCAGTGCGAATAGAAACGTTTAATGATATTAAAGAAAGGTAGTGCAAATGCGAACGATTTCGTTGCTGTAAAATAAAGCGCTGATGAGTACAAAGGCCAGATTCCTCTTTGATGCTTCATTTAATTTCGAACGTCGCGTTTTTAGTCGCGAATTCCTTTTTGTCTGCGGACACTGGATTCCAGCAGCGTGTCTAATAGATGAGAAATGTTGCTTCTTCCGATAAACATCTCAGTATTATCTATCACAACAGTAATTTATGGAGAGGTGCCTTGGGCGTGTCGACAAGCACAAATATTGCCAGTTGGCTATCATTTAGAAAGCATCAGTGAACGTCGTCCTTCCTGGAATCAATCCTCGAGACAGAGCTGTGGCCATCGATGTTCCCAGTGGCAAGTCTTATGAGCAGTGTTTTTCAGACGGAGTGAGCGATCTTTGTCACGCCCCTCAGCGGCGATCGGCCTTTGTTTTACTGTTGCTGTGGAAGGCGCTTGTTGTGAAGAGATGTGCCGCTGTTCTGAGTTACTGGTTTGAAACAGAGTAGATTCTGATGGGGCAGGAGGGTGGATGCTGTTTCCCCAGCTGCGGACATCCTCGTACCGAATGTAAAATAAAAGAACGGATGCGCTCCATGTGATTCATCAGACAATGTTCAACAATCATACCACTTCACCGAGCCAAACTGGTTGCACGGGGTTGCAAACGATCCTGAACATTGATAATAAATTCGTAGGGAGATCAATGCGCCCGTGAGAAACAAATGTGAAAACAGTTGTTTCAGAATATCTTGAATGTTTATTAACCCTACCTGCTCATAAATGTTGCCTGTCTGTTCCAAACCCCCAACAGCGATATCTAGCTGAAGAGTGTGTGATAATCCCCCTGCCGTGGACAGTCTATCATCAGATTCAGAGTCAGATGATTTTGATACTGCAACAGGTTGTTTTAATGCTTGGGCTGACTGCTGGAGGAGTCAGCAGCCTAAGTGACCAATATTCCAGACATGAATCATATTCTGAACGCCATATTAGCCATTTTACGTTGTTTGCCAGGTATTGGTGTTGGGTGGGCTGATGCTTCAGAATGTGCTCTGCTCTGGAATGGAAGGGCAGAAGTGGTGGCTGGTGGTTTGGGGCAGGTTTTATCAGATAGCGACGTGAATGGAAAGGACGTGCACAAGTTGGTTGAAATTAGATGAATATGGAGAAGGATTTGATGGCTAGCCCAGGCGATTTGGGCAGAAATGTTTTTCCATATTGTATGAACGACTTTATGGGGAAGCGTTCACAAATTAAAAGGGGAGGAGGTGCTGTTCACCCAGGGAGTGATGAGTACCTGGAATACATTGCTGAAGAGGGAGGCATTCAGGGCAGAGGCAGCGAGGATTAACGTACAGAATGCCTATGCGGGGAAGTTAGATACCGCGGGTTGGGCTTTCGAGATCAAGGCGTCGCAACCTGATATTAAGGGGTGAAACATTCAAGATAGAAGTGGTAGAACTTCCCTCAATCAGCTGGAGACAAACCCACCGAAGAGTCTGAGGAGGAGCGGCTGCTCTACATATTCTTGAGATTCATCGAAAAAAAATTGGAATAGTTGGAGATCACAGATTAGAGGTTCGTGCAGAAAATTTTTCTAAAATAGCTCATCAACCTTGACTCTATAGATTGGCGGATCTCCTGCCCACTCGACTGATTGCGTTCATATTTCAAACAAACAGGAAAGCATTTAACTCTTCAAACTCCACAGGCTGAAGTGCACAATGAACTTACACTGAAGTATCTCATCAGACCAATACGTTGAGGCTGCAACACCCGTCAGACATTGAATAAACTTGCTGTGCATGGTGAGGTACGCAGTCGAACTTAAGCACTTTCCACTCACAATCTCCGAGAGCGTGAACAAAATGTGCTTGAAACAGAAAAGAAAGCCTCGGCAATAGCTGCCTATTTTCCTAGCTGCGGAAAAGTGCAGCCAGATAAAAAATAAATCTCCCCAACACTTTTGCAGCAAACTGGAGTCTTACCTCAGTACCTCTCTGAATGGGTAATTCGCCACTGCCAGAAATCACCGTCACCGGGTCCTTTTTCCAATCCCCTGAGTCCCACAGATTCTACCGGTCATGCTCCTCAGCGGTGCGTCTTTTCCTCAGACACACTGACACCAGGAGAAAAGGCGACGCGATGTGAAACTGTAATCATTGCAGTAACTTTCATTTACGAGTGCAGCTCATTAGTCGGCAGCAGGAATACAGGGTCCTCAGTATGGTAACGGAATCAAATCTCAGCCCACTTCCGTTTAACGGTGGGAGCGAGCAGAGAACTGGGTGTTAGAATACCTCACCGGTCCTTCTACAGTTACCATGGACAAGACATGGACCAGCCGGGGCCGGATAATGACACGGACTGTTGGAATATTTAGACCAGGCACCACGTAGCTTAACTGTCCCAATCTGAGACGACATGATATGGATTTTGTTGGGTTTAATTATGGAGTCACAGGGAGACAAAGCACGATAACTGTCCTACGGACCCTCGACTGTGTCCCGGATATCACTTGTTTACACTTATCCAAACCAAACTCTTCATTCTGTTCATATTCCCACCAACTCCCCGAAAATTCTACCTCTCATCCACACACTTGGGAACACGTGCAATGGTCATAAAATACCAACACACACGCCTTTGTGATGTGGAGTAAACCTCAACATCCGGGTAGTTCCACCCTTTCGAGAATCAGCGGGATCAGGATGTACCTTTTACCCAGTCCAGAGGATAAGAAGCTGACCCACTTCCCCGCACCTGATTGCACAAAGCACAGTAATTGTACGTAGCTGTGCGTGCGAAATAGACGCTGCAAGCAAGTTATACCACGGATGTACAATATAATACCCACACATATAGGTACTATATTTACTCATTTGCAAATGCCAACTACATTCCGAAGCATCATCCCACCCAACCATCCTCACGCACAGACACAGTCACATAGACGTATGCGGTCACGCTCATCAGAAGAACAACTGCACTCGCTTTCATACGAACACACGACCATCCACAAACACGCATTCATGTACACGCAGACACATGTCTGAAGATAGACAACCACACACACGTACATTCCACACACACATATGGACATCAACAGACGCACACACACCAGCGTGATTGCGCGCACTTCCTCTTGTTGTCGTTTACATTTCTCCATTCCTCTGTCGGGCCACAGTGGCTGTTGCTCGTTTTGAGGGGTTATTTCCACGCACTGTAGTAATTACATACTCGAGACATTGTGGTAAACAGCGAGCTACGTGCTTCACATATTCATCTGTAGTGTGTGAAGGAGTAAAGAATCGTCGATCCAGGTTTAAGTATCGGGGAGCGCTCCGACACAGGGGATAATATACAGAACACCTGTAAGTGAGGGGATTCGGTTGTGTGGCTGTAATTGTGAAACTGAATCGGTCCCGTTTCATGGATATGGCAGAGAGCACAGGAGTTAATTGGTAAGTAGGGAGGACACGAATAAATAGGAATTGTGTAGGACTCCAGTACCTTGGGGCTGGTGGTGTGTATGTGTCTCTGTGAATGGAATAGGGGGCTTTGGGCCTCTATTTTGCTGTGGGATTTGAAAGATGCAACTGCCAGCCACATAATAAAACGATGTGCCGTCAACCTGATAGGTAATTTCAAGTTATCAAGGGTAATGGGGGAATGGGTGAGGGGGGAGTGTGGTTGTGTTAACTGGGGGAAGTCAGAGCTGAATGGCCTCTTCCTGTTCCTACACACTGATGATTATCGCGAATGTCGATGCTCCCTCAGAACTGTGAAACTAGATGTTGTAGTTAGGGGTGGGCGGATGGACTCCATGTTGTCCAAGGAAGGTAATCTTCATAACTCAATGCGCTGAGGCGGTCGAACAATTCGGGATTGGATAAGGAATCATTCTGGCTCAAGTCCGAAATTTAATTCCTTCAGTTATGTTCCTCTGAGAAGCATGGTCGTTTGAGCATCATCAGCCTGTCCAGTTCACGGGTTTCAATGTTATATTTCACTCCAGCCGTTAAACGAGACAGTTTATGTTGGTCTCTCCAACAACTTCCCTCCAGACCGACACCGTGTCGACGGCCAAGTTCAATCAGTGACCGTATCTCCGATATTTATGCTCCAACATCACATCCACGTATAAGAACAAATTCGTCTCTCGTCTGCATTTTCCGTTTGTTTTCCTGTTCACTCTCCTGTTCTTACATCAATGGACTTATGGACTTATTGTCATTACACACACACACACACACACACACACACACACACACACACACACACACACACACACACACACACACACACACACACACACACACACACACACACACACACACACACAGAATGAGTCACACATTTTAAGAAGGCATTACATGAGAAGTGCTCCAGGGTGACGTAACCCAGATAGGTTACCTATTTTTATACCATCCCCAGACCTTCCTGTACAAGTAGAAGTATAAAAACCGACTCTTCAAACAGAGGCTGCGCATTGTCATGCCAGAATGACTACAGCAAGTGAATGCTGTGCAATAGATGAAAGTCCTTGTATAGTAGATGTGCGGGTAAATTTAAGGTGATCGTTTGTGTCGGAAATGCACGAAAATCATGCTCTTGGAACTGGTGCAAGCTGCGAGTTGCCAGCCAATCTGCGACAAAGCGAAAAGGCAGACAACACCTTTACCGCTGTGCGCTACTGGATTTGGCTTGACATTACCCTGACAACAACTCAGCACTGACCACTCTTCAAACACACATTTTTCGTACATTTCGCAGCTTAAATCATCAGCGTTCTGATCCAACCATCTCTTCAGAACTGCCTGCAGATTTGAACATGGGTCCGACTGCTCGTGACAGTTTTGATCAACGTTCCGAAGTTACTTTCCAGCAAAGTGTCCTCTGAGTCCAATTTCATTGAATTTCACACAAAATATAGAATACAAAAAACACCGGCCAAGCTAATATCCTGAAACCACGAGGTAGCTCCCGCTGCAGCTGACTTATGTCCCAAACCAGTCATTTCTTGTCATTGCTCTGGTTTCTGCAAACAGCAAAACTGATCCGCTGAAACAGTCAAACACCAGCTCTGATGAGACTCGAACCCACAACCTTTCAATTTCTTTTAAGTTCACCAGTAGACGTCCAACACGTTATCCGTTGCACCACAGAACCTTTTCAGCAATTACTGCTGCTGCATGGCTAACCTAGAGTTCCATATCTATCTCGCGTTTCTTCTTCAGTCTTATCATCTCCACTAAAAAGCGGAAATCAGTCCTTCATTCCGCCAGCCATTGTCTTCTGAGGTTGGTCCGAAACACTCTCTGAGCCATTGTACCGTTGTCGTTTCGAAGTTCACATTCTGTTTGATGAAACTCTCCCAGCTATTTGCACGTAGTTGCTTTTTCAGTCATCCTGCTACGGGTTTCAAAATTTTCTCCTTCCCATTCTTCTTCCTGTCAGAACTCTTGTTGTCCGACAAAAAAGGAGAATCAGTCCACCGGTAGGCGGAACGTGAACACGTGACACGAATGTAAACTTCCAGCTGCAGAATGTTGCATTCAGACATCTGACTCATTCCTGCACTCTCCTCAAACCGGTTTAATAGTCTTCAACCTTCTCTGGCAGGGCCTGATTTAATCTCACCTCAATGTCCGAGGGCAGCTCTCGCTCAGGGTTACATTCAGATATTCGTTCCACAACCGGATAATTTGGGGCGTCTGGAATTCCACTGTAGATTGGGTGCTGCTGTATTTTCTCTCGTTGACCCGACACGGATATTCGACTGTGGTGACAGGTCATAGATCCGATTTCTTTCAGGGAACATCCCACAGCGCGCTGCAGATATTTCCCAGCCAGATCCTTATCCTGCTCCGCATTCAGTGCCGAATGTGACTCTGTCTGCACTGCTCGCACGGACCTTTCATTTCAGTCCGAAACACCCCGCTGGAGGAACAAACATCTTCAGTCACCTTAGGTGACGCTCTCGCTCAGAAAGCTAATGCTCCAATAATTGCTGCTCCGTGAAACCCGTCCACCAACGTTTACTGAAAAACAAAACGTTCATTTAAATCTTTACTTCAACTAAAATCTGCTTTCATGATACTAAAATACGTGTGTTTACCCGGAAATGCGTCGGTTTACCCTGTGGAGCTCTAGTGGCGCAATCGGTTAGCGCGCGGTACTTATATGGCAGTACACGGTGGAGAAATGCCGAGGCTGTGAGTTCGAGCCTCACCTAGAGCACTTGTGGTTTTGATATTTGTTTCTGGTGCGATTGAAAGACTCTCAAACTCACTATCAAACTGAGATGTTCTATTTCCTATTGTCCTTGTTAGACATGCTGTTCATTGCTTGTATTCAAGTGAGAAACGTTGCACCGCTCCCCTGTTGTTGGTCTGATCAAGAGAGCGTGAGTTCACAAAGCGAGCTGAAGAGACCCTTCCTTCATCACGTGCAAGGCCTGTTTCCGACAAAGTATCACCAAAGGCTGGCAGAAGGAACGGCGGTAGTGGGATCATCTCAAATCTCTCGAACTCCGGTAGGTGCAGACAAAGTTCGCTTCATCTCTGGTCATTCGACCATCTCGCTGTTTCGAGAATCATTTTGTCGAACCGCAATAACGATTGGGTTTCTGAAGTTCTGCCTCACAACTGCCCCTCTTTCTGAAAGTTTGAAACCTGTCCGCAGCATTGGAATTCACCTGGTTCTGGTTTATGTTTTTTGTTAGCTGCCAACACAGCAGTGATTTGCCCTGTCTTGTGCTTTCCTTCAACCCGCTTCTCGTCACTGCTTGTTTCTTTATCATGTTGTTTCTTCTCCCGGTAGACTGTTTGTTTATCCAATTAAGTTAGCACTTTTCTTTCCCTCCCCCTGTCTTTCCCGCAATCCAATTAACTAAAATGTTCAGCTGAAAACCCACTATTCCTAAAACCTTGCTTCAGAAATAGCGGACTCAATCTAGGTCCTCGTCACCATCGGTTCACCGGCCCTGTTGTTTAGGAACATTCATAGATGGATGCGGCCATTAGCACCACCTTTATTTTCTCTGTGGCAGACCAACTGGAAGCATCGTGACAGCTTGCACGGGCAATGAGTTTGAGGCCGAACCAAATTTACGGAGAAATGAAACCCCGACTTTACAATCGTAAATGACACAGCCTTATATTGCAGAACCCCCTTTTTTTCAATTTTTCATGAGTGACCTCTCTCCCTCTCTCTCTCTCTCTCTCACAACCAGACACACACACACACACACACACACACAAAAACACACACACACACTCACATACATAGAGAGAGAGAGAGAGAGAGAGAGTTCTCCAACCTTCTGTCACCGTTCTCTTTTTGTTTCGTGAACGGAACTTCCATGCATTATGTTGAAAGTGCAGACTCGGAAGGCAATGAATTGGAGACCACGTGATCAGTGGTAGTGTGGCCGAGCGATCTTAGGCGCTGGATTTACGCTCCAGTCTTTGAAGTAACGTGCTTTCGAGTCCCACCACTGCCAAGCTACGAAATTTCACCTGTGAGTTTAGAGATGCTGCTCGCTGGGCGGACAGTCACAGCTGACTTTCTGCAATCTGACCTTGTAACTGAAATCCCCATCCCTCTGGATGTTCCAGTAAGCCTGTTCTGCTTCCAGTCTAGCACAGAAACGCAGTGGCATAAGTATTGCCGCAGAATTGGATGCAGATTCTCAAGTGGAGCCCCACCAACATGCGAGACGCCTTGACTCCTATCTTGTTGTTGCTCTCGGTACAGCTTACCCACATTCACAATACAGTGAATGGCGTTCACTTCCTTGAGCTAATCGATACTTTTCATTCATCAACTTAGCCAATGAGACCTGTCTGATGAGGGAAATCTCTCCTCCACCAACACTCAACCCTATTTCAAGTTTGCAAGAGAAATGGTGTTGAAGTCTCTCCACTTTGCTGCATGTAGCTCTGTTTGAACGGAGACTTTTCCCCTTTTAATTCACCCCTTCGTACCTTTTCACGTTTCTTCTTTCTCAAACATCTTCTCTGTGTCGTTCTTCAAACGTTTCAACTTTCAAGGGAAATGTGAAAAGAGGAATTGCTGCCAATGTGCAGCAGGCCAGTGGTGGCTTTCATCGGCTTTCTGATTGAGAAATAAGCAATAATAAAGCGGTGCACTGATCTCGTCAGCGGAAAGTGAAATCAAAAGGGTCATCATTCCATCGCAATGCTGCTTGGGGAATTTATGTTGTACGTCAAATTGAAATATGGAATCCTGCATTGGGGATGGTTCCGTTCCTGTGCAGAACTCCACATCACTTTTCACGAGTTCCATATGATCAGTTTTCTGACTTGCTTCAGTATGGCCACTTTGAAGAGATAACCTCTCCCTGTATTCTGCTGACATGCTGAGCTGTGCAATGTTTCCGTTTAGAATATGTGAGTATACGACGGTTGGTTTTGATCTGACAGACACGGTGCTGGTGCAACCTGCACAACTTTCTGTCCGCCGACCAGACGCTGGCTTGCATTACGAAATGTGTCGCGACAACCTTTTATAATATGTTCCTTTTGCCCCAGGCAGATTAATTGTCCACTATTTAATGCCCCCAGAACCATAGAACCATGGGACACTACAGCACAGAAAACAGGCCATTCGGCCGTTCTAGTCTGTGCCGAAACGGTATTCCGCTAGTCCCACTTACCTGCACCCAGTCCATCAACCTCCAGAACTCTACCGTCCATATATCTATGCCCCTTGATTCGCAGGTAAGTGCTTGAGTCTGGAAGACATTGACTGGAATGTGGAAAATAAAACGCGATCAATGAAATGTCTGTGTGTTTGTTCATGTGGTGGACAGTGCGGACTGGATGGGCCGGAAGGTCTATTTCCATGTCGCATGACTCGACAACTACAAAAAAAGCCCCAACAACTCACGCGTCGCCCTACCAACTACCATCTTCGTCCTCCACAAATTTATCTGCCACATGTCTCAGTAACGTCCTTCTGTTAACTTCGTTGCCGAGGTGAGGGGAAGTAAAGAGATGGTCGAAGACTTGCGACGAGTGAATACGTGGAGAGAAAGCTCCGAGACACCGGCGAGTTATCCGCGAGGTGTGGAGGGTGATCCTGAAGGGACTGATGTTGAGAGAGAGGTATTTCCCTGTGTTAGTTATACAGCACACAGCACATTCTCTGACTGAAAGAAGAGAGGAATGATGGGCTATACTTTGTGTTTGTTGCTTGCGGCATAACAGGCTGTAATTCACGGCGATACAACAGGATCTGTCAGTGTTCAGCAGCATTGCAAAATAAATAAAGTTTTGGACGCTTCCCATTGTTTCTGTGGTGTAGTGGTCATTACGTTCGCCTGACACACCAGTTCAATATGGGCGGGAACACTTGATTTGTTTTGTGCACCAGGTGTTGCTCAGGACGTGACACTCAACCTTCACATGAGGATTTACAAAAACTGCCTCAAGCTCTTGCTGAACATGTGAAGAGAGACAGACTGGATGCACACAGTGGACGTTGGCAAAACGACCGTGATAGGACTCGAAGCTGCAAACTTGTGATACCACCACGTGAAACACTTAAGACAGACGCTTTATCCATAGTCCATCCTCATCAGGAACCGAGGAAAAAGCATCATCAAGGATGCCAGGTCCGGGGTTTGTGAGAAACTGAGAAAAAGGCGGGGCCTCTTTTTCCAGCACACAAAAGACAACCAGATTTCAAAGTGTTCCGACACATAGAATGTTTCCGTGAAGGAACCAAGAGAATTTGCAGATGCAGCGGAGTTTTCATTGCGGCACAGAAGTACGAAGTATCATGTGGTTTGTCTTGTACATTCCCACTGAGGTCACGCTGGCTTGGTGAGGTGCCTGGAATGAGCTGTTTCAGGGTCGAAACTAAATGTAAGTGGAGCGGACCACTTAGGCAACATCACTTTCTCATCTCCGTGGGTCATGAGAAGCACTACTGGCTTTCTCTTATTTATGTCAC
The DNA here is from genome assembly GCF_009764475.1 of Pristis pectinata. Taxonomy (NCBI): domain Eukaryota; kingdom Metazoa; phylum Chordata; class Chondrichthyes; order Rhinopristiformes; family Pristidae; genus Pristis; species Pristis pectinata. The sequence goes on from NC_067418.1 coordinate 52,583,386, forward strand.
CATTGTTATGACGATTATGTACTCAGGGCCCAGGTTCCCAACACTCTGAGAAATAACACATTGCATGTGACCTGGACTCGATAATTAGCTTGTTATTGCTCCCACATTCCCTCATTCTTCCTTTGGAATCCTCGGTCTAAATCGCCCACCGCTGTACTTCCACCACACGAGACATACAGCGTTTCAAAAATTACATTAAATGGAATCTTGGTGAATCTTTGGAATTCTCTTTCGCTGGAGACTGGACCATTAGATATTGAAGGTGCCTCAAAACAGTTCGCCTGGTGTTTTGATCGCTTCCTGCGAGTGTTGCGTGACTTGGGCGAGTCCTTGCCCCGGAACAACTGGGGCTTTTAATGTCAAACCTCCACCTCAGTCACACCAGTTTTGCTCACTTATTACCGGAGGTCATACTCACCTGGCCTACTTATTCACATGGAGCCTGAATTGCAGATCGTCGTCCATCCGTCGCTCGGAGGGGCTCATTGGTTCCATCGCCAACCTGGATTTTATTGCAACACATGTGCCTCCAGAACCAGTATCCTCACATAAAGCGTTGATGCAGGAGCCACTGGTAAAGCTGGCAATTTCCTCCGAAGTGGTCGCATGCAAACTGCGAACCTGAATCCAAAAACGGCGGATACGGTCCCAAGTCGTTTGAAGTTAACGACGGAGAACAGCGACAGCATAAGAAGCAGTGAGCGGGGAAACCATTGGGCCTTTAGGCCCCATCACTGCATTCATTGTCACGGTTGTGCCTTCACCCCACTCATTCCCTGCTCACGGAGGTTAACCACTGACTGAAGGCAAGGTCGGTGATATTCTGGGTCACTCTGCGTATCAGTGACGGAAGAACAAGTGTTTCTACGGTGGCTCACTCAAGGTTTAGAGGTTGAAGCTGACAGAATTTCGTCAGTCGGAAGGTGGTGCCGTACCCTTTACGGGCACCTCAGTGATGATCTTTTAAGCAGTGAAACATGAAGGAAGAAATACTTCTCCCCATTGTCCATATCAAGCGACAAAGTTTTCCAGGTGAATATCGAAGAAAGAGTTGAAATATTAAGTGAGAAGGAAATAAAAGAACAATTGCTTCTTGCGTTCGTTGGCCTCAGAGGGACGTGTTTTGGGCAGAAATTTGTGAAAAATGAGATGTGATACATTTCGTCTAATTGGCAGCGAGATACGAACGGAGTGGTCGACTGTGTTCGCCAGTTTGATGTAATCCAGATGACAGACGGTAAAGGACGATGTTGGGGTGAACATTGCTACCCGACCACGTGGTGACCTCAAAGTATTTTTATGTCAGAGGGTGGTTCACTAATTACACATTAGATTGCGTAAAAAAATTCCCGCCTCAAAGGGATTAATTAAAACTTGTTTGTTCACTGACCGTGAACGACATCAGGTTAGTGAGTTCCAAATGTCCCAATGGTGAGGTTCCCCTTTTCTATTAATATTGGAATCCCTTCCCTGTGCCGCTTGAGAATTACTTCAGATATTCACGGCTATTATCTGCACAAAAGTTGGAAGATGTCCCTTGATTTCAAGATAATTGATGTCTTTTATGATATCGAAAAGATATACTCTCCCATCCTGGCTGCCCTTGGGATCCTGAGTAAGTTGGTAAATCGGCCGTGTGTGCAATAAATTACGTTTAGCTGTGCGACTGTAATATCAATTGGTCCTAAAATACGGAGATTCGATCCATCCAGTACCTACTCTCAATATCGGGCTGTTAACATGCAGCAGGTCCTTGCTCTGATCGGCATATTCACACTCTCGTTGGCCAGTTGCAAATGAAAAGAAACTGATGCGTTATTCTTTTCTCACTGCCATATGATTTGATGGACATCCGCCATTGTTGGTGTGGACTGCATTTTTGCACTGAATCATTTTGTTCAGATGAACTGGAGTGTTTGTGAGTGCACTGGAGCACTGAACATGGCCAGGAACAGGGATTTGGACTGCGTGGATTAGTTCAGAAGGGAAGTGAATGAATGGCAATGGTCACCCTGATCCAGTACCAGTCACACATTTGAGTCATGTTCTGTAACAGCTGATGTCCTGTGCAGTTAACACAGGATTACAGTTCTCATTCCGGATGTATTTACTTGCCTTTATTTATATTGTTTTCTGGATTGTTTTGCACTTTTATTTTGGGAGAGAACAGCCTGCCAGGCCGACTTGGCACAGCTGGAAAATGCTTTCTGGTGAGACTTCAAATGGCTCTATTCCAACTCCAGCTCCACAGCCATTGTTATGCGTCTTCGTTGTTATTCGAATGCATTGAATCTTCTATCACTTTATTGATACAAGCATTCAACAAGTCATGGATATCTGGTTCAATTTCAATTGTATCCCCATGTTAATTTAGTCAGGCGTCCAGAGTTATGTCATCCAAGTTAGGCAAGACCGACTTTTACGTACAAAGGCAGAATAAAATCTCCAACAGTTGTCGGAAATTATGTTCGTACCCAAATAACTGGGATCATCTTTACAATGAATAGTCAACAACGGTAACTTGAGAGTATGCATGTGCTAATCTCCTACTTCAAAGCAGGTATCAACATTACTTGATTCAGACTAACTTTACGAGCGTAGTTGACAAAATAAATTTTAAAAAAAACATATCTGCTTCGGTTCAAGTCTTCACACCTCAACCACAGAATCTACAATTGCACAACATGGACGGAAAAACCTTTGGTTTTGCTTTCGATTCGAAAGCAGATAATATTATGTGTGAATGGACATGGGGAACATGACATGCTCTTAACGATGTTGCTGGTAAACACTATAATTTAATTTTCTCACGGGGAGCTTTGTTTCTTCAAGATCTTTATTCCATGAATGCTGACACTGCAGCCATTATGTCCTGTTATCTTGTCTTCTCGTTCGGGTTGCTCACAGTTAACCTGGTGACGATTTTGGTCCTGTCTTGGGGAAAGTGCGGTCCCTCCAGATGTGTCACCTGCTACCTGGTGACCATGGCAGCAGCGGATCTACCGGTCGTTATCTTTGATCAAATATTGAGGCAGATTATGATTGCTGATCACATGCCTTTTGTGTGATTCATCTCCGCGTGTAATATCCACTCCAGCCTGCTTCACGCGTCACTGACTGTTCCATCCGGTTCACCGTCGCGTGTACCTTTGATCGATGTGTAGCCATTTGTTGCCAAAAGTTGAAATTTCGCGATTTCAACGAGAAAAGGGCTGCTATGGTTTAGGAACGTTGACTGAGCTGAGCTGGATAAGGAAAGTTTTCTGTTATTTTCTGCACACACATTGATACAGGTTGGTGAACACTCTTTGGTTTTGTTACATGGATGTCCGTATAATGACGCCAACGTTCTTTCAAACTCCTGATCAGCCCCCACGGTACCAAAGTATTTTCCTCTTCACCGGATCCCCTCTGTGCATCGCACACTATCTTAACCTACTGGGCCTCGTATTCCCTTCCCCACCAGTCCCACCTGCCCGTCATCTCTCCTGTATCTGATTCCCCTGATGACTTCCCTGAATTATTAGATTCCAGAATTTACAGCAATTTGTTTTGTCAACTTATCACCTTCCAGCCGTTGACATTACCTACACTCATCTCTCCCACTACCTAGCTCCATTTACCCATCATCCCACTCGTCACCTAGTTCCAAACATCACCTACCAGCTCTTGCCTTGCACCTCATCTCAGCGTCATGTACCGGCTAATCCGCACCGCTACATTTTCAGTCCTGATGCAGGGTGTCGGCCCGACACCTCAGCAGTCCCTCTGCCCCCACAGATTTTGCTTGAATCGCTGAGTCTGTCCAGTTGTTTAGTTTTGCACCAAAATAGCAGTAAACTGGGTGTCTGTTGAGCATTTGGGGCGTTGAAGGTTGAAAGCAAGGAGCTGCAAGAATAAATACAGTCAGTACCCAAAGAAGGAATCGGCTCGTTCACTCTATGAGAAAAATGAACGGTGCCTTCCCTTGCAAAATTGTTTGCAAAATGTTATCGAGAAATCTGTTGCTGCAGTAGGATAGGAATTGTGGGACTGGTTTTGTCGCTTCTTCTGTAAACGAACGAAAGGGACCAGGCAAGAGTCTGCGTTTGACTGAATGCGATGTTCTCTTCAGTAATGTTATCTTTATGCACCAAAGAGAGTGGCTGGTCTCTGTAGCGGCATGGACAGCGTGTTGGACTTCTAATAATGTGTGACCAAGTAATTCAAAGGTTGTGGGTTCCAGTCCCACCAGAGTCGGTACTTTGTCCGAATTGCTTACAACGATAAACAAGATCCGAGTTCCATTGGGTGATGAAATCATCTGATGGCGGGTAATCCGGAAATCCAGGTCATGGTTTGAAATAATTGAATAGTTCACTTGATGACAGATTGAAGCTGATTACTTTCTCTCGGAGTGTCCGAGTCTGTGGAACTGTTCGGGGAAAATGCTGCTGGTACTGAGCCTATGATTATTTGAGGGAGACAAATACATGACCAAAATGGAGTTGGTATCTTCACGGGGTTGGCTGGAATACCTTACAATATGGAAGGGCACCTAATCCCAGTGTAAACCCCGTTTCGAAACGGTCATCTTTGTTACTTCTTTAAATTTTCAACCCGTACTCAAGGGGGCACAGTGTCCGGTGTGGTGCGTCTTTTGCTGATTACAGAGAAATCAACGACGGGAAACGTTATAAAATCAGAACGACTTGACAACAACTTCGGACAATATTGGACGTTTGCGTACATTTCTGTTCGCACAATTTAGAACTGCTGTGAATATCCGAGAGAGGGTCCAGAAGAGATTTTACAGAATCTCTGCCAAATTAAGTAATTTAATTTGCAACATGAATCCGTGGAGGCTGGGCTTGCTTCATGTAGATGAAGGACATTGAGAGGTCACTTTATGGACATCGTGGTGTAAATGCCCAAATGTCGCTGAACGCAACAACATCGGCATATACGATGGTGAGGTCACTCTTTCCATCCGCGGAAACATAAAAATGTAACCCTACAGACCCATGTCGACACTGAGAATATTCGTGAAAATTAGTCCGTGGACTGGCGTCTGGAGAACCCCGTGGTCTGTCACCCTGCCGCCTGACGTGACAACCGTTTACCACTGCTCTCTTTGGTCTGCTTTGAAGAGATGGAAGACGGGAAGCCACATCAAACCTCAAACACTGTATCTGGGACAAAGAGTTTCAAGGCACACACGGAGGGCGCAACACTTTCAAGATTAACGTGTTCAACCAATGAGCATTGTTATGCAATGAACTAAAAGCAACTTCGTTGTGTGGCAGTGTGACCGAGTGGTCTAAGGCGCTGAATTAAGGCTTCAGTCTCCACGGGTGCGGGGGTTCCAATACCACCACTGCCATTGGGTGCACATCTATTGCACCGAAGTTTAACTGTTGCAGTGTTAAACATGCATGAAGAATTTGTTTTGCAGAACAAAATGCAAACATCACAGATCACCGTGACGAGGATCCTCCATTGGTGACAGTGTCAATGACATTACTGCAGGACTGATGAACAGTCCTGAGTTGGTGTTCGAGATTATGGAGCGGTAGTGCAAATGGGTGGAAAAAGTCTTCAATATCAATCTGCATTGCAGCTCATACCTGCAACGGTAATTTTACCATGTCTTGAAATACAGAGCGAAATGGTCGGCCTTCGAGTCGAAAAGCCCTGTGCAACGTTGTGTGGGATCATTCGTCAGCAGGACCAGGGAAAGGTCACAAAGCAGGACACGGCCGCGTTTGCAAAAGATTGTGACCCTAAACCAACACCACACCGCAAAAACGCAAGAAAGCAAGTAAACGGACTACAAAGTCATCGGAACCGCCAGCTGGTTGAACCGTTCGCACTGTTCCTTGCTCCACAGACACCGACAGACTAACAGCGTTTAGGAAACATGTTATTTCTTCTGTTCCTTTTTGCGTATTTGTTTTTGTTTTATGATTGCAGCTGCGTGAATGTCGGTAGTTGCGTGGATCGCGCCTTCATCACACGACAATTCGCCCCATAAATGAAAGGCTCCGCTGGGAGTTGAACCCAGGATCTCCTGCTTACAAGACAGGCGCTTTTACCAGTGAAGCCACGGAGCCCTCGCACCGTAGTAATCAGATGTAACTTGCATGAACTTCCCTTGTTCGTCTGCTGGCGAGGGAATTGCTTCAGATTCTCTTCATTTCTACAGATTCACTGGTCTTGCTACTTCCAAACATTGTATCACCGTATCCAGGAACGGAAACTCCGCAGAGACAATCCCGCTTGTTTTAGTGAACGCTTCATCACGTCCGTTCACACCACCTCAAAACCCTCTCCCACCAGCTCCGCTATTTATGTTTGATCTCACCACAACCTCAGCAGAAGTTCTCATAGGTCAAACAAAGTGCACACACTAATCAATAGCTGGTGGTTTACAACTGCCTCTGTTGGTGCGGACATGGAAACATTTTTTTTCTTTTTAACGAGTTGGTAACAGAAGGTAACGGGATACAACCGGCATGAAATCGCTTCCAGCGAGGGACGTGGCTGATGCTTTGTATTTATTCACCTTCGGGAACACATTTCTCTGGGACTGACGCTGGGAAACCCTCTGCAGTCTGACTTCTGGTTCTCAAGCAGGTCTGGATTTATCCGGTCCGTCTCTGCACTGGTTACAGAATCCGTGCTTTCCCTAACGCTCATCTAAATTGCTGGCTTGGAAACCTGGATTTCTCTCTCGTCTGGCGCTTTAACTGAAGTGAAATCGTGCAACGTTCACTGGGATCAACGACCCACTGTCCTTGGAGATTGTGACGCGTACAAACTGTCGCCGCAGCTCACATTCCATCTGCAATTTAAATTGGACCAGAGTTTCTATTCTGCCTCACTCTATCTGCCATACAGGGATATCAGGTTGTGCGTACAGGTCTATCGTTGCAAAACTGTTTGTTTTGACAGAACCGATTTCTCCTAAACTAATTGGTCATTCTCAACGATCGGTTCCTGATGTTATGGTGAAGTGCTGATTTAATGTTATGTTCAGTAAATCAGGCAGATATGCTCCCGTATGTTTTGTTGAAGTGCTACAAGACGTTGGTTAGGCCGATTTGGAGTATTCTGCACAGTTATTGTCTCCTTCTTGCAGGAAAGTTATCAATAAGGTTGAAAGAGTGCAGGGAATATTAAACAAGGATGTTGCCGAGACTGGAGTTCCTAACTTATAGGGATAATGTGAATTGATGATGAATTTATTCAGAGAAATTCAGAAGAACAGGGGAGAGCTCCGGGAGGTGTACAAAATTGTGCGGGGTCTCGACAGGGTGAATGCATGCAGGATTTTTTTCCCTCAGGTGGGTGAGACTAGAACTAGAGCAGATAGGATTGGGGTGAAAGGTGAAATATATAAGGGAAATATGAGAGTGAACTTCTTCACTCTGTGGGTGATACGAGTGTGGCACGAGCTGCCGGCAGAAGTGCGGTTTCAATTGTACATTCAAGAGAGGTTTGGATGAATTAATGGATGGTAGAACTTTTGAGGGATATGGTCTGGATGTAGGGATATGGGGCCAGGCAGAAGATCAGTTCGAATAAGACTTGTTGGCCGAAGAGCCTATTACCGTGCTGTAGCACTCTATTATTCAGTGGTGACTCTAGAATCCAAAGTCCAAAAACAATAAACTGCATCCAATTTGTTGTTTCCCCTCTGTGTGAGAAGAGATAAACGGAAATGTGCAGATCCTTAATAAGGAGGCAATTTACGTTTCTCAGTGTTCTTGGGATTTGGAACAAAGTTGTGCAATAATACAGAATCGGCATCAAATTTTCATCGTTTGTTACTTCACACTTCTGTAATAAAAGTATCGTATTCGTGACTGTTCTTGGTGCTGCCCCTCTGTTGACTCCTTCTGTTCACCCGTTCCTTGGTGAACCCCGTCGGATGGTACGTCGCATTGCTGATGTTGATGAGAGGAACCGTGTGGTTCTACAGATGACCCACAGAGAAGGGGACGCTATGTCTGCCTCAAGTAGTCCGCTCCGCTCACAGTTAATTTCAACCCTGAAACAGCTTACTGCATACATCTCACTGAGCCGGCTTGACCGCATTGTATATGTCAGCGGGAAGAGGCGGGGCAGGTAAAGTGAACGATTCAACTTCGCAACCGGGATGAAAATGTTGTTCAGTGTGCAAGTACATTATGCTCCATCGCGGAATCATTCCACATGTGGCAACTCGCGGGTTCGAATCCCACTCCTGACAGTTAACGATTTCGAATCATGATTCTCCCCCTATTTGGTTTCCCTGTTTTCTTCCACTGAGCGTCAGTTCTGCCTCGCTCCGTCCTATCTTCTGACATTGAACAACACTGCCCTTCCACAGATCGCATCTCTTTTATCTTGTGTATTAATTTGACCTATCGCCCTCGGCGATCCTCTCCCGGTCATTAAGATCATTGGTAATTCTGTCCCCACTCTCCCGTCCCATCCCCATGTCCGTTGTTTCACAAAAATACAGCAGTCTACTGATGTCAACGCTGAATGCAGTCACGGCCCAGAAGGGGTAATGGTGTGTTGGACAGTTGGGGAATGAGAATGTTTGTGAGAGTTGCGAGGTAGAAAGAGACAGAGACTGAATACCAGATAAATACAGACAGTGCAGGACTGGAAGAGTTCGACGGTGAGGTGTCGGAAGACTTGCAGGTTCAGCGAAAGGACAATAGAGGTAACTGAGAGGAATGTGAGACGGAGCTGAGCTGAAGGTATGTTCATGTTCCGGGGGTGAGTTCGGAGAAAATACAATCTTCATTTTCAGCACGGTACTACATTTCAGAAGCACCTCATTTGTTTCATTATCGACAGTCAGGCAAGGAATAGAAGGAAATGGGCTATGTGAAAGCGGAAAGCATAACTTTTCTTCGGCATCATGGGTTGAGAAGATCTAATAGGGTGAATCACCCGTCCATGGTGCATTCCTGATCTATTGCATTGTACAGAAAACGTCCCCACATCTGGTGTCATCATCAGATGGATTATCGATGTTTGAGATTAACTCACCTGACTGATCCTTCTCATGGTTTCACAGCGGGACTGGGCAAGCAACAAGTCACCACCAATCTGTCCACACACCTCGGCCTGAAATCCGCCGTCCTCAGCTCCATCCGTCCGTCTCCGTCTGCCATCCTCTCTTCAAATGTAGCCTTGCTTCCAGAATCGGAGTAACCGGACCTGACGTCACGGAACGTGTCGATCAGGCCCCGCCGCAGTGTGTATTTCTGCAGGAAGGAAAACGTGCGCTTACGATCCTACACCGATGGTTATGCAGGTTCACTGTGGTGTCTCCTCCGCTGCGATCTGACCTGCTGAATGTGCAGCACACTCCGCCTTCCCAGCAGCAGCTGGTCCCCACAGTTTGAGTAGCTCCACCCGATGTTTATGAGCTTGCTTGCAGAAATTCATTGCAGCCAAGACACATGGAATAAAAAAGTAACGTGAAACGAAGCGGTGGAATTTCGTTAGGTTTCCCACGAGGGCGGAGTGACCGAGGTAATCGGGGCGCGGGAATCTGCTCGAATCCGACCAGCTTAAAATGCGTGTGTTTCAATCAGATGAGATAGTGGTGGTCGAGGGAGTGAGAGACATAATAGAAGAAAAAACACTTCTGTAAAACGACCGTGACAGGACTCGAACCTGCAATCTTCTGATGACCTCGCATTCAACACCAAAGTCAGATGCCTTACCCATTAGGCCACACGGTTACACCGTCCTAAAAACCCGGAGAAATGGAGCTAAGAAACCTGCTGGGCCGATGTGCTGCGAGATAGTGAGAAGGAGGGACGCATTTCTCAAGCACGGAGAGAATTAACAGCTGTCAAATGTTTCCACGTGCGGAATAATTCCTCGATGGAGCTCAATGTGCTGACCCACTGAACAGCACTTTCATTCCGGTTGGGAAGTTAGAAAGTTCACTCTTCCTGACCCGCCCCTTCCCGCTGACAAATATAATGTGGTCAAGCTGGCTCAGTGAGATGTCTGGAGTGAGCTGGTTCAGGGTCCTCTCCTGAAGCTGTGATGAGATCAAACGTAAAGAGCGGAGGTGGTGGGTGAAAGGTAAGCTGTGGTGCAAATGGAGGCGAGGAAGCGTTCAGTAAATTAGGTGGAACTGTGACTGCGGAGAATCCGTAATTGGATGCGGTGATACAATATTTGGAAGTAGACGACGCAGTGAATCTGTAGAAACGAGCAGAATCTGAAGCAATTCCCTCGCCAGCAGACGAACAAGAGAATTTAATGCAAGTAGCATCTCATTATTACAACTGCAAGACGGCGCAAGGGCTCCATGGCTTAACTGGTCAAAGCGCTTGTCTTGTAAACAGAAGATCCTGGGTAAAACTCACAGCGGAGACTTTCATTTATGGGATGAATTGCCGTGTGATGAAGGCGGGTTTCATGCAAACACCGCAGTTCACGCACCTCCAAACATAAAACTAAAAGCAACAGAATAAATAAAAAGCCTCCAATACGCTCCAGGTCTGTTGGTGTTTGCGGAGGAAGAAACAGAGCGAGCCGTTCAACCATATTACGTTTCTGATGACGTTCTTTCCCGTTTCCTTGCGTTTTTGCGGCGTGGTGTTAGTTTACGATTCAAATCGTTTGCAAACGCGGCTGTGTCCTGCTTTGTGACCTTTCCCTGGTCCTCTTGTCAAGCGATCCCACCCCGCGTTGCATAGGTCTTTTCGACTCGGAGCTCTGACCAGTTCGCTGTTGATTTGAAGACACGGCAGAATCAGCGCAGAAGGTATGAGGTGGAATGCAGATTGATATTGAATGCTGTTGCACTTATTTGTTTCGTTTAATTATGGGCCACAATCACGACCTGTCCACAATCTCGCACAGCATCTCAGGACTGTTCTGCAGCCCTGCAGTGATGTCATTCACCCTGGCACCAATGCAGGATCATTCTCACGGTGATATGTGATTTGTTTATATTTTGTTCTGCAAAACATTTCCCAATGGACTTTTAATACCGCAACAGGTAATATTGGGTGCAGTAGATTTGCACCCAATGGCAGTTGTGGGATACGAACCCAAGCCTCAGTGGAGACTGAAGCCTCAATCCAGCGCCTTAGATGGCTCGTCCACACTACCGCATAGCGAAGTTGTTTTTCGTTCATTAATAACAACATTGATTGGTTGAACATTTTCAATCTTGAAAGTTCTGTGCCCTCCGTGTTTGAATTGAAACTATTTGTCCCAGACACAGTATTTGAGGCTTTAAGGGGCTTCCCGTTTTCCAATCCATCCAATGACTCTGTTCAAAGTAGACCGGAGACAGATGTGGTAAACTGTTGTCACGTCAGACGGCAAGGTGGCAGACTACGAGGATTTCCAAACGTCAATGCAGGGACGCTAATTTTTCCTAAGTACTCTCAGTGTCGACATGGGTCAAATGGGTTCACCTCAGACATTTCCAGCAGATGCACAGAGTGACCTCACCATCCTACCTGTGTTGTTACGTCCAGCGAAACTTGGGCATGAACATCAAGATGTCCATAAATTGTGCTCTCAATGTTCTTCATCGAAGTGAAGCAATCCCAGCTTCTGCAGCTTAAAATTGCAAATGAAATCACTCACATTCCGTGCAATACCAGAAAATCTCTTCTGGACCCCCTCTGGGTTATTCAAACTCTTCTAATATGTGTAAACACGTATGTTCAGAAACGTCCGATATTTGCCGATGTTTTCGTGAAGACTTTATGATTTAATGACGGTCACTCGCCGTTGCCTTTACTGCAATCATAAAAACATGCACCACACCAGAAACTGTTCCGAATGCACGGTTCTACCCATTTCCCTCTGAGTCTGGGTTTTTAATTCAAAGAAGTTATAACGATTACCATTTCGAATCGGTGTTTCTGCGGGGATTGGGAACAGCTTAAACTGGGCACTTGCATATTGTGAGCGGACAGGTTCCGGGTAAAAAAAAAGTGACGTTATTCCCTGAATTATAGAAGGCAATTTTGGCGTTTTTTCTTCAGAACGTGTTTGAATTACAATGAACAGAATGCAAGTGTCTTGTCAAACCTGCGACATTAACGGAATAGAAGAAGTTGAGTAAACTGAAGAAAACCAAATATATAAAACCTACACACAAACATCCGTGCACATCGGAAAGACCTAAGAGCACCCATACGCTCAGCCATTTAACTCTGCATTTCAGCCAACCTCCTTATCGTGTTGTCCTCCTTTTTTCAAGTAATATTTCCCCCGTCTTTTAAATACTCATAGACTCAATACCCGCAGCCATTTTCCCGAAAAGTTCCACAGACTAGGACGGTCTGGGAGAAAATAATAACCTTTCTGGGTTTTAGTGAACGATTCGATTACTTCAAACCATGACCTGGATTTCTGGATTATCCAACATCAGGTGATCACGAATCTAACCTTGTTTATCGTTGCAGCGAATTCGGACAAAATAACAACTCTGGTGGGATTCGAATCCACAACCTTTGAATTGTGTCATCACGGATCGTCAGAAGTCTAACACGCTGTTCATTGCGCTACAGAGCCTATAGCCCTTTGGTGCATGTGGTTACAGCTACCGAGGAGAGCATCGCATTTCGTCAAACGGAGACTTGTGTCCGCTTCCTTTCATTCTTTCACTGATGAAGCGACAAAACCAGTGCCCCAGTTCCCATCCTATTGCAGGACCGAGTTCTCGACAGGATTTTGCAAACAATTAGACGGCAGGAATTTCTGATGACGCACAGTATTTTTGAGTCTGCGCTGAAGAGACTTGCGTGCGTTTCTCCTCTTGCAGAGGACGCCGCACAGTAAATCTTCTCCAGCACGGGTGAGAAAATAACTGATAACTATTGAATTGCGAGCAAAGTCGGGAACATGCTTGCCAAGCCCACAGCAGAAGGAATACCCTCAAAACCGTGCTTTAAATCACTGCGCCATTGAGTTGCAAATCACCATTTCATTACAAGTAAAGTGGTTCATTTTGAAGTAACTTGCACGATAGAAGTCCATCGCGTTGTTTACTGCCCCACCAAGCCCAGACGTATTAGATATGGGTTCAATCCTCACCTCGTCCTACCAGATGCAGTGTGCAGTTCCGCCTATGACTGTGTGGATTTCCTGCATGTTCACCGGTTTCCTCCCATGTCCCAAGAACACTAAGGTTGGCAGATTCATTGGTCACCGTAACATGTCCACAGTGTGTCGGTGATAGACAGAATCTGGGGGTAATTGACAGGAATATGGGAAGAATAATGAGAAATTGGCGTTTGTTGGTGGTGACAGTTTCTTGGGGACTCGGTGGATGGAAAAGCCTGTTTTCTTGCTATATCCCTTTTCTGCCTCCGTAACAGTGTCGCTGTGCAGCTCATAATGTTTATGCGGCGCAGTTTGTTTTGTCACCATCTCAGCCTGTTGAGAATATTTGGGAAAAACACCGAGTACCCATTAAATGATGATCGAGAATCATCAGTAGAATAATGACAAATCACAATTCTTGTCCAATTTCCATTACAATGCGATTTTTTCATGTTGAAACATTTGACCATAAATTGGGAAGAATATTTAATCCTGATCAAATGTGGAATGAAGCTGAAAAAAAAAGTAAAATGGAAACATGATCTGTGGAGGGAGAGGAAATTAAAGTTTTAGAGCTGTCAGACGTCATGGACACATAGAAACTCGCTGTCTTTGAGCAACAGAGCAATCCGGCATTCCCTGGTTGCCTTTCGGTGCAAGCAGCCAGAAATGATATTTTGTTTGTTTGTTGTCATTCTTCAGAGTCGACATGATCCATATGATTCCCATTACAAATATAAGTTCCATATCATCCACATCCCATGCAAAATACATGTCATGTTTCAGTAGTCAACAAGTAAACCAAGGCCTGAGGAAATGCTGATTTGCCGTTTCAGCGCCGCCAGAAGTGTTGAATGTCGGGGAGAAAACCTGAGCTCACCGTCCCTGGGTGGGCGACAACCACTAACCTTTCGGTTCGCAGCCGAACGCGCTGGCCGATTGTGCCACAGAAACAGCTGATGCCAAAGCCCATCGACAGACAATGTAACGGTGCAGTGACACAAATCAGACTGTAAATTCCGTTTCCTATTCTGTGTTGTCGCTGCTAATTGATTGGTAGACGTTTCTGGAGCTTGATAACGTTTTCTAATTGTTGGATTAGAATTAATTAGAACGAACCATTTAAATTACCGTGTGGCGAGCTCTGAAGGAATTGTGGAAATTTCAAGGCATCGCCTTCGTCGGTTGTCTGTACTTTCCTTAAATTAAGGATTTGCGAAGATATGATTTCAAGAACCATTTTCTCGTGTTCCCAACAGAGCTGTCAAGCAACTCTCTGTCAGTTAAAAGAAAACGTGAGAGCAGAAAGGCAAGTGAAGTGTCAGAGAAGGACCATCTAAAAGTGGAATAAGGTGGAAATTGGCAGAAATGGGAATAAAAGCTTTGGCCTCTGTGTCAGGAAGCAGCGGCAATGTAGTCTTCGATGTGTTGAAAGGGAGTTGAGAGATGGGATAGAGCGACTCTGAAGCATATATTTATTCTCCTCCTTGTATCTCGAATTCAAGGTACCTCATGGAGTATAAAGCCTATAGCGAGGTAACAGGCCTTTCGGCCTAATACTTCCATGCTGACGAATGAATCTGCTTGATCCAATCAAATGAGCCTGAGTTGGGCAAATATTACTCGGAAACACTCCTGTCCATGTAACTGCCAGCATATCTTTGAAATTCGTACTTGAACACACTTGTCCACTTCCTCTGGCAGCACATTCCATATGGACTCCACGACCTGTGTTAACAACTTGTCCATCAGATCCCATTTCAATATTTCCTCTCTCACCCGAAACTTATCCCCTCCATTTTCAGTCTATCTCACTAAAGAAAAATAGACAGTGACAATCCAACTTATCTCTGCCCCTTATGATTTTATAAACCTCTAAAAGTCAGTCCTCAGCCTCCGTTGCTCCAGGGGAAAAAAACAGCTTATCCAATCTCTCCTGGTTAGTGAAGCTGTCCAGTGATGGCAACATCTTTGTGAATATGTTCTGTACCCTCTACAGGTGAAAGACATCCTTGTGAATATCTTCTGTACCCTCTGCAGGTGAACGACATCTTCCCTGCAGCGAGTTGACCAGACTTACACACAGTTCTCCAAGTGCGGTTTCATCGATGTCATGTACAGCTCTAACATGACGTCCGAATTTTGTACTCAGTGCCCTGACTAATGAGAGCACGCGTGACAAGCATCGTTTCCACCAACCTGTCTACCTGTGTCGTCAAATTCCGGAAAGTATGTCCTTATACGCTGAGGTCTCTCGGTTCTACAACACTCCACAGGGAGCTCTCATTTACTGTGTGAGTCCTACCCTGGTTTATCATCCCAAAATGTGACTCTTCGCAGTTGTCCCAGTGAATACATCTGCCGTTCCTTGGCTACATTCACAGTTGATTAAAGTTCTGTTGTTATTTCAGATAACCTACTTCATTCTACCACGAATATCGGTGTCTTCCGCACAGGTAATAACAATGCCACCTCAGTTTTTATCTCTATCGTTGATATGGATGTGACGAACAAGGGAAGCAGCACAGATCCATGCGGAACTCCACTGGTCACAGGCTTCCAATAAAAAATGCAATGCTCTACTACAGGACACCGACTCCCAGCACCACGCCAATTGACTCGTTCTCACTGAGTCCCATGTGATCCAACCTTCCTGAACAGCCTCCCGCGCGGGACCTTTTCAAAGGCCTTGATAAAGTCTATATTCCTATATATGTCCACCGCCCTGGCGTTGTCGTTCTTCGCGGTCATCTCTTCAAATCTCAATCAAATTCGTGAGTTTCTTCCGCACAAATCGGTGCTGACTCTCCCTATGGAGTCGATAACTTCCCAAATGCAGGTCGATCCTGCCTCTCGTAATATCTTCAAGTCACCTTCCCATCATAAATCCCTTCACCGGCCTGTAGTACCCTAGCTTGTTCTTGCATCTACGCCTTCTCTCTCTCTATTTCACCTACCCCCCACTCTCGCTCAATGACTTTTAGAACATCGTTAACCACGTGAAAGCTACCGGAGTACGGGAGGGTGTCTAGTGAGGAAGAAGGAGGTATGGAGGAATGTAATGATGGACAGAATAGGAAAGCACATATGAGAGCAAGAGACTGAAAGGAAAGCGGAGCAGAAAAGCGTGCGCTGGATAGAGATGGAAAGAGAACGTCAGGGGTCGAGCGAGAGAGAGAGAGAGGCGTAACGTAAATGAAGAGATGGGACATTGTTTGGGAGAGAAAGGCTGGAAGGTGACAGAATCAATTAAATCACGAGCAGGTCGTTCGGTCTGTCGAGTTCGATCATCCATTCAACAATGTTTGGTCGATTTCAAGACAATTTTCTGTCTTTTGCTTTGTTCCCTGATTCCGTCAGTTTCTGGAATTCGAACTCTATCTGTGCTAAACGAAGCCATTGACCGAGTCTTCACAGCGGTCCCATGGGAGAATTTACCTGAATCGAGATATTTATGCTTCTTTCAGTCTTAAATAACCGTCTCCTTCAGAAAGTGAGAGAATAAAACAGAAAGCAGCAGACGCGGAGTGAAGCAGTTCATCTCGGAGATGACGAGAGGGAGAGAGAGAGAGAGTCGGAGAATGAGAGAGAGAGGCAGATAGAGAGAGCAAACATGACGGACGTCATTTGGTTTCACGACAGTTATGCGAAATTTAACTGAATGAAGTTCTTCTGACTTCAAAACAAAATATCTTGCCTCTGTTTCCAAGGTGAATAGGAACGCTCAGAAGACGCACTCGCCTCACCACCTGGAGCAGGATCCAAAGCTATGTTCTTGTCCAGGATTGAACTGGAGACCTTTTCCGTGTGAGGCGAAAGTGATAACCGCTATACGACAGAAACCATCCCCCCTGTGATGTCATTTTACATAGAAAATGTCATCTGCGGAACATTGAAAATAAAACAGAGGAAAAGAGTCCAGTGAAGTCGGTCTGTTCTGGGAGGAAGCAGAAGCTGGGGAAAGGTTTCAACGTGTTTCCACCGGTGTCGTACAGTGACTGTCAGACCATCATGTTCACAGTCACACTGAGGCAGTAAAGGGATAAAAATTGTAAACATACCTATAGCTTGTAGAAAAATACCTCGCAAGCAACAGCACGCAAGCTGCTGACTCAATGGATAAGATGTTAATTACTTTGTCCGGGACCTTGGTCAGTCCCGTTATGCCAGACAATAGGAGTACTGGGTGCAATAAACAACGAGGTGCAAGCTTGTCCTAAACAATGAGGGGGGATACCTGTCTTTGAATTTCTTGATAACTCAATTATGCTGGACAATAGGTGTGATGTCTGTCTCGGGATCTCTGTGGCTTGACCGAAAACTCGCGGCGCCGCATGCATTAAGTGTGCGTGACAATATCTGTATACATTTCTGTCTGCTCCTTTGTACGGGGATAACTCGGGAAGCGACTCTTCACATGTGCTGAAGAGACCTCTCCTCAGCGGTGCACTGCTGATAAACGCATTTTATCGAAGCGAACTCGTGGCACTGTGTTACTTCACAGCGGACAGAAGTGAGAACTTAAATTCGAGACGACAATTTGGCGAGCCAGCCTGGAGCCCAAGCCGAGGTTTCGTAAGCGGCGTGAGTGATCGACGGGGATAACGTCTACCTGAGACGAAAGGGCCCACAAGGTCCGATTCACCTTGATCCCTTTCAGGGAGTCGGACACCTGATCGATCGCTTCGCTTGTCGAATATCCTCTGACGGACTCCTCGCGAACCTCTCCGAGTGCCAGAGGTAAGAGTGGTTCGAGTCCCTAGTTAAGTTAATTTCGTGTTCCGGGTTCGATTCCCCAGTTAAGGCAATTGCAGGTTCGGGGTTCGAGTACCCAGTTTCGTTACTTTCGCGTTTAGTGTTCGGGTCCCCAGTTTCGGATTTGGGGTTCGGGTCCCCAGTTTCGGTATTGGGGTTCGAGTCCGCAGGTTTGGGTTTTAAGTTTGTGAATTTCAAGGTTTTGATCCCTAAGTTTTGAGATCGATGATCCGGTACTAAAGCCCTGCCTAAGAAGAGTTCTCATCAGGGGAAATCCCCCACGGAAAGGTCAGTAACCTGAAGTAGGTGGAGGATAGAGACCGATCATATAGATAATTGCAGCGAATTGCACCGTACGATCGGGGAGAAAACAAAATAGGACAAACTCTCAATAAGTCTGGGTCCAATACCCCACTATCTAAGTTATGTAAAGATGATCCTAAGAATGAGAGTAACTTCCGTAAATTATCGGCGTGTTTCAATAAAAAATTGAGAAATGAAATATGGTCATTGGGGGGAACTTGAGATGTGGATAAGTGCTCAAAAACAGAAAGGGCGATTTAGGAGCGCAATACGGGGGAAAATGGAAAATATTAATGTCTACTTGGAGAAAAACAGCTGAAGAACCTAAAATATAAATCTAAACAGAATAGTTGGGAACATAATGAGTGCAGAAGAGGAATTATTGTGTGTGATTAAAAGGGAAATCCTAAGAGTTGGGAAGTCCTGAAGTCTCAGTGCGGAGACCACGACGCTGATAAGAACAGAAGGGAGAGAGAAGGGGTAGATCAGGAGAATAAGATAAACGTAGGAATAAAAATAAAAGAAATAAGGATAAAGTGGAGGTACCTCCCTACATGTCTGGCGTGCCCCTGTTGTTCCAAAGTAATGATACGGACGAAAATGAGGAGGATAGGATGGTCCGACCCACAACCCATACCAACCACACCCCCCCCCCCCCCGTTTCACTGCCGCCGCCATATAATGCAACTACTCCGCAAACCGTTCCTCCCTCACCACAAACGACTGCTTGCCACGTCCCGTCCCAAGGACAAATCCATGGCCCTATTGCGTCCCGAACAGGCATCAGCTGAGAGGCAGAGAAGTCCCGCATGCGAACTGCTATAAGGCCACAGACAAGCGACGGAACTTTTTGGTCGGAGACAGACCTTTAATAGATGCACACATTTTATAACTCCGATTCTACCCCTGATTATGACGACCCGAAAGATCCCGGCCCACCACCTGTGTTGATTAAGGTAAAGGAAGACAAAGTTAAAAAACAATTCCCCAACAGAAGTGTTCCCAATCCCGGTCCAACCCAAGCGAACGCTAATCCAACGATGCAAATCTACACCCCTTGGAAGCCTCAGGAGATCTGACTAGTCATGAGTCAGGCGCCCAACCGTAAAACCAACCCGGAGGATTTCATAGATTATGTGATCGGAACAATTTGATGTACCAAGCCACCCCGTAAGACCTTTTCAGTTTTGTTGCATGGCCCTTCCAACTAATGACGTGGAAAGGAGGAAAGAACACCTGGGAAACTATGCGGACTTGACAGCCTTTCAGGCGGCTGTTCGGCCTCAGTACTAGGTAACCACCATTAGAACTGCCTTCGCAAAACTCCCCAACAGCCGATTGACATAACTAAGGTTTTAGAATGCCGACAGAAACAGGGTGAGGACGGCCCAGATTTTTGGGACCATTTCTGCTCAATTTACGGTACCTATGCGGGGGATGATGCCGACAACAGAGGCAATGCCTCCCCCAATATTAACGCCCTCCTATTACAATGTATTCCTGAGGGAGTGGCGTCAACTATCCTCCCTAATAACACGAACTGGGCTGACCATACACAGCAAGCCATGAGAACAGCCCTAGTCCACTTCCGGACTAACGGTCGCTATTCGAAAGCCACAAAGGTAAAACAGGAAATGGTCCATACACACCTCGGCCCCGACTTCCCTACTCCTTAAATACGGGATATCAAATGGGATGGCAATTTTGCGTTCCAGGACGGTTTGAACGGCCTGGTAAAGGATACCAACTGTTCCCAAACGACTCAAGAGCCCCATCGTACGGGCCCCATCGTGGTGGACGGTGGTCTTCACGAAAAGAGATTTTGACCCATCCTTGAAAATCCCTGACCCGCATGTGACGCTAGCTTATGACCCCACAGGGGTCTCAAGAGAACGAGAAGGATTGTATGCTCGCTGCCTGGGTAACATGGCGACTGTCACTATTTTAAGGGAAGTAGTGGGTAAGGAGCGGGCAGAACTTTTAGTTGAAGTGCCTAATGAATTGTGGAATCAGTCAGGCTTGATGTCCCCTCACATTACCCTGTCAGTTAACGAGGGCCAGAAACCGAAAGTGCTGGGATTCCTAGCCCACTGGCTTGAGGCACAGGCAGAAACAGGGGTTCCCCAGACCCTGCTAGAATGGACCCTGACTTATTATCTCACCAATTTCTCGGTGACAGGCTGTTCACGCCACCATCAGCCCCACCGACTCCCTTCGGATGTCAACCATTGATATATGGGTCGCGTCGAAAGCTGAGGTAGGATTCACCCCAGTGGCCCCAGTCCAAATCCGTGTAAGACCGGGAGCACAATTGCCTTCCGTCCCACAGTACCCCTTTTCGGAGAGAGGCAGTTGACGGAATAAACCTACTAGTCAATTCATTCTGCAAACCGGGCATTCTGATTCCTTGCCAATCACCTTGAAACAGCCCCATTTTACCCGTCCCCAAACCCGGACGGACGGAATGGCGCCTTGTACCAGATCTGAGTAAGGTCAATGAGATAGTGGAGCCACTACATCCCGTGGTCCCGAACCCACCCACCATCCTCAGCAGCATCCCTGCCGGTTCCTGAATTTTTACTATTCTGGACCTGCAGCTTGCCTTTTTTGCAATTCCCCTATATCCCGACTCGCAGCACCTGTTTGCTTTCACCTTCCAAGTTCAGCAATACACCTGGACGCGCCTCCCGCAAGGTTTTATACACTCTCTGACTATTTTTCCCAAGTTTTACATAAACAACTCTAAGGGTTGCAACTTTCTGACAAATCCACCGTTGTCCAGTATGTCGATGACCCTTTATTGGCAAGCCCCTCGGATGCCGTCAACATCGCGCACACCAATAGAGTACTTAAGGCACTCCACTCTTGGGGATATGCAACACCTCCACAGAAAGTAAAACGAAACCAGCTTCAGGTGAAATTTCTGAGCACCCTCTAGAGCGGTACTGAGCGGCGGCTTACTCCTGAACGTATTGCACTCATCATTATTACCCCACTGCCCGCTACCCCGAAAGTTATGCGCGCCTTCTTAGGTTTAGTAAATTTCTGCAGGGAGTGGCTACTTAACATGGCCCTCCTTACTAAGCACCTCACAGCCCTGGCTTCAGGCCAGTCCTTGGGACTTTTGAACTTACGGAAGAGCAAAAGGAGGCCTTTAACAATCTCAACCAGGCACTTGCCAGCGCCCCGGCCCTGGACGCACTCCATATGACCGCCCATTTCAGCTTTTTGTGAACGTTCTGGAAGACTGCGCTGCAGCCGTCCTTACTCAAATCCATGGGGATACAAAACGACCGGTGGCATATTACTCCACTCGGCTGGTCCCAGGTTCCAAGGGGCTCCCGCCCTGCTCACAGAAGCTTCCAGCGATCTATTCCCTTGTAACAGCACCCTCCAATATAACCCTGCAACAGACAGTATTTCTTTATTCCTCCCATACCGTAACGGCACTCCTGACTACTCATCAGACGCAACACCTTACCCAGGCCCGTTTAAACAGATATGAGGTAGCTTTCATGAATAACCCACTCCTCACTTTTGCCTGCTGCACCACCATTAACTTTCCACCTTTATAGAGGCCCGACCTGAGGACCTTGCAGAAACTACAACATGACTGTTTAATGAGTAACCACGTTTTGAAGGCACACCGCCCGGACCTTTCAGATAAGGCCTTTCAGTCAGCAGACTTAAACCTGTATGTCGATAGTAGTTCCTCCGTTTATGAGCAGGGACCCACCTTTGCGGCAACGTCAAAGTAAACGTCTGCCATGTTGTGGAGTCTACATCTTTGCAACCCCCAGTCTCTGCCCAAAAAGCAGTACTACTTGCCCTGACCAGAGCTTCTATTTTAGCCAAAGACAAAGTCGCTAACATCTTCACTGATTCCCGCTATGCTTTTGGAGTTGCCCATGATTTTGGCCAACTGGGCGCACAGGGGAGTTTTGATCTCTGCGGGTAGCCCCATACAGAATGCGACTGACGTAAAGAATCTTCTCCAGGCCATCTTCCGCCCTAACAAATTGGCCATCATTAAATGCTTGGCTCACCTTTCATACGCTTCCCTAGTAACACAGGGCAAAACCAAGGCAGTCGCAGAGGCTAAATTGGCAGCACACCAGGGGTCTAAAATCGTTTCGACTGCGGCAAAACAGGCAGTTGTTTGCAAGCCAAAGATAACAACGCAGGGCAGCCCAGACATGGTCAGCGTGCAGCACCTTCAGGGGGACGCACCTGACTCAGAAAATCAGATGTGGAAGGCGCACGGGAGTACGCACACTGCGCAACATGGCCTCTGCATTACTCCAGTGGGTCAAGTATGTATACCTGATTCTTTGTTACCAATGCTTATCGACTGCCTACATTCTGACACCCACTTTGGCAAGTAGGGAATGAGTAACATTTCACTCCGTTCTGGTGGCACCCATATTGAAGGAAGCAGCACAAGGCAAAGTACGATCGTGTTTGATCTGCCAACAAACCAATGCTGGGAAAGGGATGAGGTGCATCGCAGGCAAACCCCCCTTGCCATGGGGTCCTTTTGAATGTATACAACTCCTTTGTTGAATTACCGCGTGTACATTGTTATAAGAACTCTCTCGTTATCGTTGATGTATTTAGTAGGTTGAAGCTTTTCCAACCACCAACAATAAGGCCTCAGCGTTGGTGAAGTTATTGCTTACAGTGATTATACCGACGTTTTGGGTACCCCGACAGATAACTTCAGACAATGGTCCCCACTTCATAGGGAAAATAAATAAGGAATTGTGCGAGGCACTGCATATCGAACAGCAGTTCCACTGAACCTACCACGCTCAGGCAGCGGGTATAGTAGAACGAGCGGACAGCACCCTGAAGAATATACTAACTATACTAGTCTCAGAGACGGGTCTAAATTGGCTGAAGGTTCTCCACTCAGCATTATACCACATGAGAATTACCGCCCACTCGGCCACCGGTGTGTCGGCTGCCGAGATCGTCTATGGACGTCCGGGAAGAACCCGGATGGGATGCTGACACCCAGCCCCCCACCAAGGATGACCTTAATATCATGGGGTATGAACTACAAAGGTATTTCAGACAACTTACGTCCTCTCTAAAGTTTCTTCATTCACGGGGGAGAGTGCCTTTAAACCACTGGAAGGACAGAACGCGGAACTGCCTGACCTGGATATCGGAGATTCCGGACTGATGCGAGATTGGGAGCGCCCTAACCTAGGACCACAGTGGAAGGGACCCTGCCAGATTCTACTCCAAACTCTTACAGCCGTGAAAGTACAGGGCCGGGAACGCTGGATTCATCTCAGTGACTGTAAGCGATGGCCGCCGGAAGAACAATGATATTTCTTAGATTCGGACTCCTTCCCATTACTAGTACTCTTGCGTGGGCATTAGAGGATAATTTATTTTACAAAGTACATATGCAGCTACATGGGAATCGCACTGTTTGTATCTCTTGGCAGAATCAGTGCAAGGCCTTTTTGTAGCCACACCAAGCTGGAGCCCCAGGGCCCTCTTAGAATATGAACACTCAAAAACAAAGTTTATTGGGCGGGTACTGCCGGAAAATGCTTTCAAAGAACAATAACAGGTCCTAGTAGCACAACCAGTCCTTCTCACGCTGCTTCACCAGTGAAGGACGGAGATCTGGGATAGCGATCGTATATCATACTACTTGAAAAATGTGTGTTTGGGGGGGGGGTGATTTAGGTGTGAGTGCGCTGCCTCTATGTGTGTTACGTTACTTGAAGGGGAGAGATGGATTTGTGGGGAAGGAAACGGGACTCATGTGAAATTGTCGGATGTCTCTTTAGAATGGCTCACTAGGGGGAATTACCTGAGAGAGCATGGAAGAAATGTTGTTGGAATCTCTTGGTATTCTGAGATGCCCAGTCCATAGCAATCGGTTGATGTAACCTGCTACCGGGCTAAAGAAGGGAATGTGTTTCTCTTTAATGGTACTTACACTACCGCCACACCTACTCTGCCAGCCTGGATTACAATGGGAACAATCGGGCCGGTCACGGTCCCCTGCCCCACGAAGGCTCATGTCCGACGATGACCTGTGGTGCAGTCAGTTAGTGAGGTGGGCAGTGAGGACTTGAGGGATCCTATTACGTTGGGAACACCATTGTCGTCCCGAGGCTATGGGTTTCTGAATACTCTCTCTCTGGGTTTTTCGGCAGGAACTATAGCCGCAACAAAACCGTAACTACCTTATTTGTGGACTTGCCGCGCTGGAGGCAGTGAACCGGGTACTGGCGGAGCTTCGACTTTATGCTCAGCAGACCGGGTATGCTGTGGGCTACGAGTTGGCTCAGCAAGGAGCAGTAGGGGACAAATGCGTCACCAATGTGAGAGATTAGTCCTACAACATTTCCAGTGCCGTTCAGGACATTCAGAAGCATGTAGATAGCTTTAGGCATGGACACTGCAGGAGGGACGAGTTGGTTGGGGTGGCTACAAGGAGGATTGTGGGCATCACCCCTGCCGCCAAGAGGAAATCCCAATTGTGCACACCTCTAAATTGCTCCCACCTCTTCAATGGTGCATATCGCGTGTCTGATGCTTTGTGCCTGTGTTGCTGCTGCAAGTAAGTTTTTCATTGCACCTGTGTACATATGGACTTGTGCATCTGACAATAAACTCGACTTAACTTTGACTTTGAATCGTTGAGTGAATTCATCCGATTCGCGGATGTGAAGGGATGAACGAGACAAGGGCGAAGTGGGACGGGAGCCGAATGAGCCATAATGTTATTAGTAGGGGAACATAAAAGACCAAATGCTGTACTCCTTGTATATTTTAATGTTCTCTCATGCATTAAAATAATGCTTGATATTCGACATGGGCGAAGGTCTGTCTGGATCACAGGGAGATAGAGCAGGGAAACAGGCCACCAACCACCCATTTTAATCACATTTTTAAAAGTTTCTCTATATTCCACCCAAATTCCCCCAAAGTTACCACTCACTCTCACTTGGGGCAAATTACAGCGGCCAGTGCACCTATCAACCCTGACGTCGTTGGGATGTCGTGGGATTCGCGACCACCCAGACTGAAACGCAGACGGTCTCAGGGAGAACGTAGAAACAGCATACACACATACACACACACACACACACACACACACACACACACACACACACACACACACACACACACACATACACACACAGGTGTCACCGGACGTCATCGGATTTGGGGATGTGAAGACATTAACGAGAAAAGCGCGGAGTGGGACGGAGGCGAATGAGCCATAATGTTATTACTGGGGGAATTTAAGATACCAAATGTTGTACTCCATGTATATTTTAATGTTCTCTCATGCATTACAATAATGCTTGATATTCGACATGGACGTGGTAGGCGAAGGGCTGTCTGTATCACAGGGAGCTGGAACAGGGAAACAGGCGACCTACCGCCCATTTTAATCACATATTTAAACGTTTCTCTATATACCAACCAACTGCTCCCCAAACGTACAACTCACTCTCACTTTGGGCAATTTACAGCGGCCATTGTACCTATCAACCCTTACGTCGTTGGGATGTGGTGGGAATCGCCACCACCCAGTCTGAAAGGCAGACCTTCTGAGGGAGAACGTGGAAATACCACACACACACACACACACACACACACACACACACACACACACACACACACACACACACACACACACACACACACACACACTCCACCGGCGGTCGGGATCGATGCCGGGTCGCTGGAGATGTGGTAGGCAGTGACCCTACCGGCTGCGCCACTCTTCCGCCCAACTCTTATGATTCTCAAAGGATCCCATGATGCTGAGAAGAAGAACGGGGAAGTTTTCTCTGATAACGATTGTTTATTACTCAAACAACATTACTTGGGTAGGTCACGAAAGACTCTTGCACATTGCTATAGATGTACGGTGGAGAACATTGTGACTGATTGCAGCACCGCCTGGTATGGAGGCTCCAATATGCAGGATCGCAATAGGCAGCAGAGGGATGTAGATTCAGCCAGCTGCATGACAGGCACAACCGTCCCCGCCACAGTCGATATTTTCAAGAGCCGCTGCCTCGAGAAGACAGCATCCATCGCAAAGGACCCTCGCCACTCCGGACATGCTCTGTTCTCGTTACTACCATCGGGGAGGAGGTATAGGATCCTGAAGACCCACACTCAAAAACTCAGGAACAGCTTCTTCCCCTCCGCCGTCAGATTCCTGAACGGTTCATAAACCCATGAACACTACCTCGTTATTCCTCTTTTTGCACAATTTATTTATTTTTGTAACTTGTAGTAATTTTATAGCTTGCACTGTACTGCTGCCGCAAAACAACACATTTCACGACATGTGTCAGTAATAATAAACCTGATTCTGATTCTAAAAATATCCTTTTTATTGCCATGTTTCTGCACTGTGCTGAGAGCACAAAATCACTGGGTGTCCTCTAGTGTTTCTACATAGGATTAGCACAAATGTCATCTTGTTATCAAATTTGAGCTTATGTTATTAACTTTGAGTTGAGGTTACCAACTTTGAGCTACTTCAGTACGGCAACACCGTGACCACTTTTCACTATAATGGACTTTTGTTTCTTGTGTTCACATTGTGTTCTTTCTTGTGAAAAAAAAGTATATCTACAATTTATTTTCTTGTGCATATCGCGTATCTGATGCTTTGTGCCTGTGATTCTGCTGCAAGTAAGTTTTTCATTGCACCTGTGCACACATGGACTTGTGCATCTCACAATAAACTCGACTTTAACTTTGAGTTTGAATTGTTGAGTGACGTCATTGGTTTTGGGAATGTGAAGTGATTAAGGAGACAAGGGCGAAGTGGGACGGAGGCAGATGAGCCATGATGTTATTACTAGGGGAATTTATGAGATCAAAAGTTGTACTCCGTGTATATTTTAATGTTCTCTAATGCATGAAAATAATGCTTGATATTCGACATGGAAGTGCTAGACGAAGGACTGTGTGTGTCACGGGGAGATAGAACAGGGAAATATACCATGAACCACCCATTTTAATCACATTTGTAGAAGATTCCCTGCATTCCTATCAACTGCTCCCCAAACGTAACTCTCACTCTCACTAGTGCGAATTTACATCGGCCAGTGCACTTAGCAAGCCGGATGAAGCGCAGACTGTCTCAGGGAGAACATGCAAAGATCACACACACACAAACACACACACACACACATACACAGACACACACACCACACACACACACACACACACACACACACACACACACACACACACACACACACACACACACACGTCACCGGCGGTCGGAATCGAACCCTTGTCTCTTGAGATGTGGCAGGCAGTGAATCTACCACTGTGCCGCCCACCTTTATGATTCCAATGATGATGAGAAAGAGAAAGGGGGAGTTTTCTCCGATAACTATTGTTTATTACTCAAACAACATTACTTTGGTAGGTCACCAAAGACTCTTGCAAATTTCTACGTATGTATGGTGGAGAGCATGCTGACTGTTTGCATCACCGCCTGTTATGGATGTTCCAATGTGCACGATCGCAAGAGGCTGCGCAGGGATGTAGACTCAGCCAGCTCCATCACGGGCACAACCCACCCTGCCATCGAAGGCATCTTCAAGAGGCGATGTCTCAAGAAGGCGGCATATATCACTGAGGATACTCACCATCCGGGACATGCCCTCTTCTGGTTACTACCATTGGAGAGAGGGTACAGGAGCCTGAAGACCCACACTGAACGATTCAGGAACAGGTCCTTCCCCTCCGCCATCAGATTCCTCCACGGCTCATGAACCCATTACACTGCCTCGTTATTCCTCCTTTTGCACCATTTATTTATTTTTGTATCGTAGTTTTTTTTATCTTGCACTGTACTGCTCCTACAAAATTACACATTTCACGACATGTGTCAGTGATAATAAACCTGATTCTGATTCTAAAAATATCCTTTTCGTTACCATGTATCTGCATTGGCATGAGTGCACAAAATCACTGGGTGCCCTGCAGCATTTCTATAGAAGATTAGCACAGATGTCATCTTGTTATCAACTTTGAGCTGATGTTATTAACTTTGTGTTAGTTTCATCAACTTTGAGTTGATATTATTAACTTTGAGTTGATGTTACCAACGTTGAGCTACCGCACTACAGCAACACCGCGACCACTTTGCACTACAATGAACTTTGATTCTTGTGTTCTAATTCTGTTCTTTCTTGTAAAAAAAACTGTCTAAGTAAATTTATTTTTTGTGCATATCGCTAATCTGATCTTTTGTGCCTATGATGCTGCTGCAAGTAAGTTTTTTTCATTTCACCTGTGCACACATGGACTTGTGCATCTGAGAATAAACTCTACGTTGACTTTGAATCGTTGAGTGACGTCATAGGATTTGGGGATGTGAAGGAATTAATGAAACAAGGGCCAATTGGGACGGAGGCGGATGAGCCATAATGTTATTACTCGGGGAATTTAAGAGATCAAATGTTGTAACCCAAGTATATTTTAATTTTCTCTCGTGAATGAAAATAATGCTTGATATTCGACATGGACATGGTAGGCGAAGGGCTCTCTGGGTCACAGGGAGATAGAGCAGGGTAATGGGCCACGAACCACCCAATTTAATCAGATTTTAGGAAGTGTCCTTATTTCCCATCAACGGCACCCGAAACGTACCACTCACTCTTACTAGAGGCAATTTACAGTGACCAGTGCACCAATCAAGTCTATGTCGTTGAGATGCAGAGGGAATGCGGAGCACCCGGACTGAAACAGGGAGAACGGGAAAACACCACACACACACGCACACACACGCACACACACACACACACACACACACACACACACACACACACACACACACACACACACACACACACACACACACACACACACACACACACACACACACACACAGACACACACACACACACACACACACACACACACACACACACACGTCACCGGCAGTAGGGATCAAACCCGGGTCCCTGGAGATGTGGCAGGCAGTGAATCTATCACTGTGCCGCCCAACTCTATCATTCTCAAAGGATCCAACGATGATGAGAAGAATAACTGGGGAGTTTTCTCTGGTTACCATTGTTTATTACTCAAACAACATTACTTTGATAGGTCACCAAGGACTCTTGGAAATTTCTACAGATGTATGCTGGAGAGCATTCTGACTGTTTGCATCACCGCCTGGTATGGAGGTTCCGATGTGCACGATCGCAAGACGCTGCGCAAGGATGCAGCTCAGTCAGCTCCATCACGGGCACAACCCTCCCTACCATAGAAGTTGCGTGAGGGTTTTAGAGGTGTGCACCATTGAAAAGTTGCGGCCCGGGTTTCGAGGTATGGAGCATTGAAGAGTTGGGGCAGGGGTTTATAGGTGAGAACCATTTAAGAGTTGTCACAGGGATTTAGAGGTGTGAAGCATTGAAGACGTGCGGCCGGGATTTATACGTGTGCACCATTGAAGAGTTGGGGCAGGGGTTTAGAGATGTGCACAATTGAAGAGTTGGGGCAGGGGTTTAGAGCTGTGCACTATTGAAGCGTTGAGGCGGGGGTTTAGAGGTGTACACCATTGAAGAGATGGGGCAATGGTTTAGACGTTTGCACCATTGAAGTGTTGGGGCAGGGGTTTAGAGGAGTGCACCATTGAAGTGTTGGGGCAGGGGTCTAGAGGTGTGCACCATTGACAAGTTGCGGCAGGGGTTTAGAGTGTGCACCATTGACGAGTTGGGGAATGGTTGAGAGGAATGGACCATTGAAGAGCTGGGCCGGCGTGTAGACGTGTGCACGATTGAAGAGGGGGCAGGGATTTAGAGGTGTGCTCCATTGGAGAGTTGGAGCAGGGGTTTAGCCGTGTGCACCATTCAAGAGTTGGAGAAGGAGTACAGAAATGTGCACAATTGAATAGATCGGGTAGGGATTTTGACGTGTGCACCAGTGAAGATTTCGGTCATGGATTTAGAGGTGTGCACCATTGAATATTTGGGGCATGGCTTTAGAGGTGTGCACCATTAAAGTGTTGGGGCAGGATTTTAAAGGTGTGCGGCATTGTAGAGTTGGGGCAGGTGTTTCGACATGCATCATTGAAGAGCTGGGCCGCGGGTTAGAGGTGTGCACCAATGAAGGGTTGGGGCAGGTGTTTATAGATGTGCACCATTTTTCCAACCCCTCCTGATGACATATGCCTTCTCATCCAGGCAGCATATTGATGAACCTCCTCGCCATCCTCCAAAGTCTGCACTTCCTTCCTGTAATGAGGTGACCAGAATAGAGTGTGTCCTATCCAGAATTTCATAAAGTTGCAACACAGCATCCAGACTCCTGAACTCAAAACCTGGACAAACAAATGTAATTATGCAATATGCATTCTTCTTATCCCTGTCAACCAATATAACCTCTTTCAGGGAGCTATGGACTTGGACCCCAAGTTCTCTCTGTACATCAACACTGTTATGGGTCCTGCAAGTAACTGTGCAATGTCCCTGTACATTTGATCTCCCAACGTGCTAAGGGAGATAATCCACCCAAATGTCGCCAGATTGTACTGCATCTGCTATTTCCCCGCACCTATCTGCAACTGAATAAGTTTATATATATATTTACACCTATAACCTTTTATATAACCATCTTTTATAGTTTCAAAATAACAAAAAAAGAAAAGGGCCTGAAGCAAAAATTTGAGCAACCTGCATGTTCAGTACTTTAGCAACTATCACAGCTTGTAAACGCTTCTATTCAACTAAGAGTCTTTCAATTCTTCTTTGGGGTATTACGCCCATTCTTCCTTGCAAAAGGCTTCTAATTCTGTGAGAATCTTGGGCCGACTTAAATGCACTGCTCGTTTGTGGTCTATCCACAGATTGTGGGCTCTTTTCCTTTTTTTCTTATTTTGAAACTGTAAAAGTTGGAAATAAAAAGTAACCTTGCTTGAAATATTAAAGAAATGTGTCATCTTTAACCTTCTGCCTTTTGGCAATCAGGTCGTCTTTTACTCGCTTAGTTATTCACAGAAATTTTGACCAGGGGTGCCCAAACTTCTGTATGCCGCTGTATATATATAATATTAGATTGGATTAGATTACATACCTTTATTAATCACATGTGCATTGAAACACACAACGAAATGCATATTTTGTGTAGAGTGTTCTGGGTGCAGCCCGCAAATTATGTATACCGTGGCATTCTTTGGCAATCTTCTGCCGTATCCGGAACATAACCAATCTTCGTATCGACTGAGAATAAACCAGCCCACCCATTTAAATTTTCTTCCATGTCATTGTCATGTATCACACACAGCTGAGGTCCCATTTTGGATTCCTGCAGAACACCACTAGTTCCAGGCCTCCTGCCAGATTAAGGCCCATCTATCACTATCCTCTGTCTTGAATAAGCAAGCCACTTCTGAATTAAAAACAGCCAGGTTTCCGTGGACGTCATGCACTTTAATCTTCTTGATGAACCTACCATGAGGGACCTTGTCAATCCACTCAGTTAAATCCATGTAGACAACATCGACAGCTCCACCTTCATCAATTACACTCGCCTTCTCCTCGAGAAATCTCAATTAAGTTGCCCCGCTCCAAGCCATTCTGACTGTCCCTAATTAGGCCATGGTTTTCCAAATATTCATAAATCCTATCACTCGGAATCTTCGACAATCGCTTCCCTGCCACTAACGTGAGATTCACCGGTCCATAGTTTCCAGGATTATCCCCGTTAATTAAAGAAAAACATTGACTACTCGCCAGTCATATGCGACCTCTCCTGTGCCTGGAGAGGGTCACGAAGTTCTCGGTCAATGCTCCAGCAATCTCGCCTCTCTCAATAACCTTGAGTATACCCCATCGGGTCCTGGGGAGTCAGCCACTATAATGTTTCTTAAGAATCACAAAACTCCCTCTTTGTTTATCTCAAAATTCTCCAGCATATCAGCATGCTCCACAATGATCTCACTATCCACTAAGTTCTTCCCCTTGGTAAATACCGACGCAATGTATTCATTTAATAACTCGCCCACATACTCCCTCCACTCGAAGCACATGTTACCTCCTTTATCTTTGAGTGGTCCTACAATCTCACCAGTTATTGTCTTCTTCTTGATGGATACATAAGATACCTTAGGATTCTCCTTAATAAAACATGACAAATACTCTTCGTGGCCCCTCCTGACTGTCCTAATTCTATTCTTCATTTCTTTTCCAGCTTCTTTAAAAATTTCGGAGTTCCTTTGAATTTAGCTTCCGAAATTTTACATACGCTTATTTTGTATTATTCTTGATTAAGATCAACATCTCTTGCGACACCTAAGGTTCCTTTACCCGATTGTCTGAGTGCATCATTTTCCAAGATTTTCATGCTTTCACTTCATTCAGTTTGTAAGGCCTGCATTCATTGTCCAATGGGAAGGTGCTGGCCTTCATGAAACGCTGCCATAATTCTTGTGATGGTGCTCCCACATGCTGTCAGGGACGGAGTTCCATGTTTTAGATCTGAGGAAACTGGCAGACGGTTTGAAGGCGTTGTGTCTGGACGTGCTGAGGACTGTATTCACTGGTCTATGGTGCCAGCGACCGTGTGGCCTAATGGAGAAGGCGTCTGATTGCGGTAACAAATGTTGGAATGATCAGAAGACTGCAGGTTCGAGTCCTGCCACGGTCCTTTGCCGTTGAACGAAAATAACGTTGTTGTCAGCTTCGAATTTTAATGAGCGCAGTTGTTGCCTCATAGCCCCAGGGATGCGGGTTCAATCTTGAGCTCCGGCGCTGTCTGTGTGGAATCTGATCCTCGTTGTTGGATATGTTTGGACATACACGTCATTGAACTTTAACTGCGGGAAGGAGTGTTCTGTGGTCCGACAGAGATGACCAGATCGAATGGCGACCATCATGTCACTTGGAGCATTGAAGTGAAGAATATTTCCCATCAGGTCGATAAACGACATGAAGGGGAAATAGCATGTGGTCGTTTTCCCAATACACCTGTTGTTCTTTTCCTGATGATCGGTTAAGGCCGTGGGCTCTGGAGGTGTTCTGTGCGTAGCCCGGATGTGTATACAATGCATCCACTGAATGATGCCGAACCCTTTTTCATTCTCTGGTGAAGAGTAGCCATAGTAATCTTAGCTTGTGTATTGTAGATGAGTGGGACGATATCAACGCCAAGGGAGGTGATCAGATTGTTTCCAGTTGTAGGTCACTTTCTGACGGAAACATGCATTGATTTGGCCGGTTTTCCTTCAGCTGTCAGTTTACCGTGTGCAATTCTCTGTAACTGAGTTAGTGAAAGAAACACCGGGGAAAGTCATTACCACAACTTGCACAAGTCCACTGTTTATGCCCACAGATTTGTTCCGCAGTTCTGGACGTCAGCACACCTGCACGTCCCCGTATCACTTGTGATGTCATCGTATTGTTCGGTCAGTTTGTTCTGGAAAGAGTTTGGAGAATTTAATAACAGGAAATCCGCATTGTTTCACTCTGTGATGAGCGTGCATTTCAGCAGTGATTTGTTTGTGAATGAAAATGGCGTGTGTTTTGGGAAAGAATTCATGAACCAAATCTCCACACATCCCACAGAGGTTTTGGTCAGCCCGTTCAAGCTCATTGGAAGCTACACATTTTAAATGGAGTCGACTTCCTCGTGGTTTTGTGTGGATTGGTCTGTGACTTTTCTGTGGAGGGCAACCGTGCAGTTTGATGGAGGGCAGGTCTTCTGATTTAAAAGTGTGATTGCCGTCATGCGATACACGAACATGCTGGAAATGTGTGGCACAGTAAGGTGACAATCAGCGCGGATTCGATCGAAGCAGAAATATTTGGGAACGTTGTCAAATTATGGCTCAGGGAAATTGGATACAGAAAATTGCCTCGAATTCAACAGAAATTGAGGATGTTTTAATATCTCGGGGCAGGGACTGATTTCATTATGAAGCTGATCCCAGTCATGATCACGTTGAGATGTATCAAGTGGTCAATTAATCAATGAGATCACCGTTTTTTTTAAAGTCCCACATTGAATTGTAGCAGTTCCGGACACTTTGTGATCCATGACGTTCCAGTATTGTTTCCCTAGCAGGTGCATTTTCTCTTTCTTGAACCAGCGCTGATATACTGCTCTGATGAAAGGATCGCGACCGGATTGTCCTCACAGACAACAGCAGTGCCTTGCGTTCCGCGCTATTCTTCAGGATAAGGAAATACACAGGGCTTAATTGCACGAGTTGTTCTAATGGATCAACTTCCTTGACCTGAAACTGGATTTTCATTTCTTCACATGAAAAGCACAAAAGCACAAATATCACAGAATGGCTGCAGCAAGGAAGGATCCATTATGCCAATCGAGCGTACACTGTCTCATTGTGAGAGCCACCCATTGAGTCCTCCTCAACCAGACGCAACTCAGCTTCCGGCAACGTGATTCATTTTACTTTTTTCATTCCAGCGACTTATGCAGCTCCCAGCTGAACACTGGATTTGATTCTCCTTCCCTGCTGGCGAAGTCACTGCGACCCTGTTATTTGCTGCATGAAATAATATTTTATTCCATCGTACTTTCGGTGCCATTCTAGCCCAAAAAATTGCCGTGGCGAGAAACTACCTGATTCGAAGTTTGTCCACCTGGATTTTCCTGACAAATAAGCAAATTGTGTAAGTCAGTGTTCAACAGTCTTCTCCGGCGTATCGATATGGAAGCACATTCGCAAATCATCCCAGTTTTGTGTTACAGGGTAACGATGGCTCGAAGATATTGAGATTACATGAATACAATTTCAGGGCGGCAAATTTTGAATGTTGAGATTTTTTCCCTTTAATCCGCCAAATTTCCAGAATGAACACTGAAACGTTTGATTCTGTCTTTGCCCGGTCAGGACTGGATGGGGTCCCTCTGGGTCTGTGTGAATTGGACTCGTACTTTGCTGTTATGTTTGGGTGTGCCATGTCGCCTGTCGTTATTGGGCCTGGTTTTACAGGCAAAACGAATCGTTCGCAAGTATTTTCTGTGAAACGGGATCTAATGTGTTCAATTCTACATATTTTTATCACGCATCACCGCAAACTCTGACAGAACGCCAAATGTCCCTCGGTCAGTTTGTCCAAAATCTTCCTTGGATCCTCACAACACATCTTCACAAAAATCCTCCTCACTTTTCACAGTCCCACCCAGTGTTGCGCTGTCGGCAAACTTCCAAATGTTGCATTCTGTTTCCTCATCTGACTGTCTATTTTAATGTCCTGACTATCGGATTACTACCTTCATTTTCCTCTCCTTCAACCAGTTTTCAAGCCATGCCAGTACATTACTCCCAATCCCTGAAGTTTAGTTTTACACATTATCTGCTGATGTGATACCTGAATCAAAGACCGTCTGCTAAGTCAGGTGCTTAGAAAACTATCCAAAATGGAAGGTAAAGTGCCTTCTGAAAGAAAATATATAAATATGACGGCACCGGAGTGGGCCATGCAATGTCTTTGATCCATCTGCGGACAGCTCAGACAGAGTCCACCTTGGACAGAAATCACTCAGCTGCTCCTCCATTGTACCCGGATCCTCATGACCCCATCGGACTCGATCCACCCAAACAGTTTTATCTTTCGCCTCAAACACAATCTGACAATGTCGACAAAATAACATCGATCTGTTTTCTTGCTCAGTGACATTTCATTCCTCGCTGGAAGGTCGCTGACCAGAAAAGTTGACTCATCCTCTGTCTCTATGGATGCTGTCTCACCTGTTGAACAAACGTGGATATTAATTTAGGCCCTAACGTCCATGCAACAGCAGAAGGCACTCGGTTTAACCGCAAAAGCTGATGATTTTCAGCCAATCCCTTTGGTGTGAAATTTGATTGTAACCTCTCGGGTAAATGTAAACCAGCTGCGAACAGGGTTCTATCCTACGCGGGGAAACGCCCATTGGATTTTTAATCCAACGCCTAATCCACTCGGCCATCGTAGCTCCCGCAGGGAAATCGAGTTTATGTCACATATTAAAGGAGCAAGTGATGCTGACAGCCGAGAGAACGGGAGACTGTGAATAATTTAATTTTTACTTCGGCGAATTTTAACCGGAAAGGATTTTGAAAACGAAAATTAAAGAGTATGGACGAAAGCGAAAGATGACAGAATAAAATTGCAAATAAAGTATCAGAAAATCTGCAGAGGTAATTGTATGTTTGTGTTTCCAGAAATGAAACGGTAATTCAAAGGCAGCAGTGCTAATGGAACAGTGTGAGGCACTCGGCGCACCACAACAGGGATGCTGAGTTGGATTTTACCACGGGTATAGACGGGACTGATCAGGCTAAGAAAAACTAAATCATGGCGCGGATCATGGTGTGGTTGGATGCGGAGGGCGTTTGGAAACTACAGTTCGTTGAGAAGATCTTCCACCTTTGTCTCCTTCTGTTTCACAGCACAGCAGAAATGCTTCCAAATTGTTGCCTGAACTGGTTGAATTTCTCAGAATTTCTGAGGCAGTGGAAATAAAAATGAAAACAGCAAATGTTATTGCTGCGTTGAGCAGCTCAGGGAGCTTCGGTGGAGAGAGCTTCCCTTCGGTCGGAGCTATGTTTTTCAGACAAAGAAACAACACGTTCTAAATGCACGTTGTTCTACACATGTTGTAGGATTTGGGAGTTATTGGGTTTGAAGACAGGGGTGCGGATGGATGTGCGGAGGGTGTCAAATAGCTACAGATGTATTGTGCGATGATTTTGAATGTGCTCATTATATTAGAATTGAATGGATCCATTTCCATTTGTTGATGAGTACAACAGTTCAAGTGTGTTTATTATTTTTGTCTGTAAGATAATGAACACGTATGAGCGACGTCGCGAATGTTGTACATAATTTAGCATTGAACATTCTATCGACAGCCGTTTCTTTGACTGAATTGACACGGCAGCGAACTCCAACGACAACAATTTAATCCAGTGTGTGTGAAAGCGCTTCTCCTCATCACTCTCCGAAATGGTCAAGCACGTAGTTTGAGTCCGTGAGCCCAGTTGTCCCGTTAACAACATGAACAGCTCTTGTAGAGATAGTTTAACCTCTGTGGTTGGAAAACTATCAGAAACAATGGATCAAGAGAAGATTACGAGTCACTTGGAGGAACAGTAATTAATTAGGTCAGATCAGCACAGATTTGTGAAGGACAACTCGAGTTTAATCCTGATGAGTTTTTTTAATGTGGTAACTGATAGGACTGCTGAGGGTGATGCAGTCGGTGAGGTGTACATGGACTTCTGAAAAGCCTTTCCCCAGTTTCTATGAGATCGAAAATGTTGATGCGTCTGGCGTTGAATTCATGATCACAGTATGGGTATAGTGGTGGCTGAAGAATCAAAATTGGTGGAGCTTTGGACAGCGACGGAGGTTGTCAGAGGATGAAGCAGGATACAGATCAGGCGGAAATTTGGGCGGAAAACCTGGCGGATGGAGCTTTATCCGGACAAGTGTGAAGTGCTGCATTTTAAGGAGCTCGTGCAAGAGGAAAGTATACAGTAAATAGTCGTACTCATCGGAGCATTGATGAGCAGATCAAACTTTGGGTGCGTGTCCATATCTCCCTGAAGTGGCAAAACAAGTGGATTGGGTGATTCGGAAGGCGTGAGGCATATTTACCTTCATGGATCGATGTACTGAGTGTAAAGTTTGGGAAATGATGTTCAAGCTGTATAAAATGTTATTGAGGATACATTTGGAGTATTGTGTGCAGTTCTGGTCACCACTTTACAGGAAAAGATGTGAATAATTTGGACAGGGTGCAGTGGAGGTTAACCACGATGTTTCCTGGAATAGAAAGTGTTTGAGAAATGGAGAGGTTGTCCAAAAACTTGGATTGTTTCCTTTTCAACGTCGGAGGCTGAGAGGCGACCGGACGAAGTTATGAGAGACCAAGTTTGCATGGGAAGCAAGAGGTCTTTCCTCAGGATGAACTGTGCAAAACTTTGGTTGGGTCGCATTTGGAGTACTGTGTGCAGTCCTGGTCGCCACATTGCAGAGGGGCTTTAGAGACGGTAGCAGAAATGTCTCACCAGGATGGTATCTCTAATAGAAAGTATTTGCTAAAAGGAGAGGTTGGACGAACTTGGATTGTCTCTGTGGCGCGTCGGAGAGCTAAGGGCGACCGGATAGAATTATGAGAGGCATATAAGGAGTGTTTTTCCCCGGGTAGAACCGTCAAATACTGAAAGGCATCAGTGTAATATTAGAGAGGAGAAACTTCAACGATATTTGCGAGACAAGCTTTTATTCCACAGCGAGTGGAATGTATCAGGGGAAGCGCGCTGCCAGGGGAAGGGTGAAAAGCGATAAGATAGCGACATTTCAGTTGCATTCATACAGACACATGAAAATACAGGAGATGAATGTGTACAGACCACGTACAGGCCGATAGTATGAACTAGACTGCCATCATGGTCAGCGTAGGGCCTGTTTCTGTTCTGTCGTCTTTGAGTGGCTTCTTATCTTGTGTAGGAAGAGGAATAATGAAGTACCCAGGGACTGGTGTTGAGGTCTCTCCTTATTCTTTTTTAAAATTTATTGATGACCTGTAATTCGAGGTGCAAAGTACATTTTCTGTATATGCGGTGGACACGAGGCTGGGCATGTTTGAACAGCCAGGAGGAAGGTGATACATACAATGGATATAATCGCATGACAGATGCAGTTTAAGCTGGAGAAACGCGCGGTATGACACTTTAACAGAGAATGAGGACAAGCAAGATCGAGTGAACGATTTTCTTTTGAAATGCGTGCAGGTGCAAAGGCCGCTCAGGGTATGTGAACAGAAGTCATTGAACGCGGTTGGGCTCAGTGAGAACGCGCTCAATATGGCATGGTCACCTCGATGCTGAACCGCACATGGGAATACAAAACATGTGGCAGTTGTGCTGTGTTTTCTTCCACAGAATTGGTGTGGTCTCCACGTGAGCAGTTTTGTTCTAGTCGCCCAATTACAGAAAGGATGTTAAGGCATTTGCGAAGGTCCAGCAAAGGCGGAGGAGAATGTTTCGTGCTATGAGGGACAACTATTTGAAAGATGGATGAGAGAGACTGGAAATATTTCTTCCAAGTGGTGAAGGCAGCGTGATATCCGTTTGAACTGTACTCAGTAATCAGCGCCTGAGTCAAAGTGAGTTTTGGGAGGCTGTTTCATTTGCAGGAGAACACTCGCGCTAGAGGTCACGGGTTCAAAGTAAAGGTGAAAGGATTGAGAAGTGACTCTTGATTGAAATAAGTAAATTGCCGCTACCCACTTTAACACTCTGAGGTTTGGATGCTGTAGTTCTCGGTTTTGATGTACAAAGGAACAGCACTGTTTTTGATAATCACAATGAGGATAAATCTCTTCACTTGCTGAGCGAGGAAATGACTCCCAATCTCAGAAATCTGCAGGGGCCGAGCTTCAGAAGGCAGCAGATGTATCTCTGGACGCCAAATGTTTCAGTGTGTTTGCAGACGGAGCAGGTATATGGTGTGGTAATCGATGGTCAGCCCGGAATCGTGCTGAATGGCGAGGAAGACTCCAATTACCCGGTCATTCTGTTATACTTTCTACATTTCGATGTTTCTCATAGTTGGCTCCATTGAAATTATCATTAGTCAACGTGTGAATCGTCTCTCGGTCATCGCCCCTGCAACCCACCGGTTAAACTCATCCAGTTATAACTTGTCTGGGAGTTTCATTCCAGCGCTCGTATTCAGCACAAGCAGGTGCGGGGAAATCTTACACGAATGCAACAAAACTTCTGAACAGTTCAAGGCCATTATCCAATCATACCTAACACTGATCTCACACCACTACGCCGATTTATTATCACTATTTATTGGTTTAGGAGCCTGTATTTTTCATTCATCTTCAACCCATTGCGAGCCTAATCCCCCAGTTGCTTGAAATGTATTTGAATCTTCGTGCTCTGAGCTAAACGGTGTCAGGTGGGTTTAGTTCGGGGAGTTAAATTGCCACATCGGCAGAAATGTACACAATGTGAAAGGGCTGGAGGGCTTGGAATTTTTGAAATGTGTTCAGGAAAGTTTTCTATATCGATATATACACGTACCAACGAGAGAGAATGCAATACTTGATTTCCTATTAGGGAACCTGACAGGACAGGAGACACAAGTATGTGTTGGTGAACATTTTGTATCCAGTGGCATTAATGTCATTAGTTTCAAGTTCATTCTGGATAAGGATAGGTCTGGTCCTCGAGTTGATATTCGAAATTTGAGAAAAGCAATATTACGGAAGTGAGAAAGGATCTGGGAAGAGTGGTTTGGGATAAGTTGTTTACTGGCAAACATGTGTTCGGTAAGAGGAAGTCCTTCAAAGGCGAAATTTTGAGAGTGCATAACATGCATGTTCCTGTCAGAATTAAGGGCAAAGTTAACAGGCATAGGGAACATTGGTTTTCAAGGGATATTGGTGATCTGCTTAAGAAAAAGCGGGAAGTGTATAGCGGGTATAGGCAACTCGGAAAATATGACGTACTCGAAGAGAGTAGAAAATGTTATAAAATACTAGAGAAGGACATCAGAAAGGCAAAAGAAAGACATGAGGTTGCTTTGGCAGATAGTGTGAAGGTAAATCCGTGGGTTTCTACAAGTATATTAAGGGTGAAAGGATAGTAAGCTCCCCGAGAATATCAGAGTGCTCGTCCATGTGTGGACCCTCAGGAGATGGGGGAGATCTTCAACCGTATTTTTTCATCATTATTTACTCAGGAAACCGACATTGTCTACATGGAAGGAAGGGAAACAAGCAGTAGTGTCATGGAACGTATAGAGATTCAAGGTGTTCGCTGCCTTTAAGCGAATAAAGGTAGACAAATCCCCAGGGCCTGACAAGATATTTCGTCGGACCTTGACAGAGACTAGTGTAGAAATTTCACAGGCCTGACAGATATATTTAAAATGTCCTTCGCCACGGATGCGGTGCCGGAGGACTGGAGGGTAACTCATGTCTTTCTGTTGTTGAAAGAAGGCTCTAAAAGTAAACCAGGCAATTACAGGCGGTGGACCTGACATCAGTAGAAAGTAAATTATTAGGTGTTGTTCTGAGAGATCGGATATACAAGTATTTGGACAACCAAGGGCTAATTAAGGATAGTCCGCATGTCTTTGTGCGTGGTAGATCGTGTTTAACGAATATTGTAGATTTTTTCGAGGAGGTTACCAAGAAGGTAGATGAAGGAAAGGCTGTGGATGTTGTCTGCACGGACTTTAGTAAAGCCTTTGAGAAGGCCCCACATGGAGAGTTAGTTCAGTATGTTCAGACACTAGGATTCCATGGAGAGGTTGTAAACTGGATGCGAAACTGGCTGCGTGGGGAAAGTCAAAGAGTGGTAGCGGACGATTGTTTCTCAGACTCGAGGCCTGTGACTAGTGGTGTGCCTCAGGGATCTGTACTGAGATCACTGTTGTTTGTTGTCTATCTCAGTAATCTAGAAGATAATGTGGTAAATAGAACAGCATGTTTGCCGATGACACTAAGATTGGAGGCTTTGTGGACAGAGAGCAAGGCTTTTAAAGCCTGCAGAGGGATCTGGACCAACTGGAAAAATGGGCCAGAAAATGGCAGATGGAATTAATGCAGACAAGTGTGAGATGTTGCATTTTAGAAGGACAAATCAAGTAGGACATACAAAAAATGGTAGGGCACTGAGGTGTGCGGAGAAACAAAGGGATCTGTGAGTTCAGATATATAATACCCTGAGAGTGGCGTCGCAGGTAGACAGGCTTGTAAAGAAAGATTTTGGCATCCTGGCATTCATAAATCAAGCATTGAGTATAGGAGTTTGGATGTTATCGTGAGGTTATACATAACACAGTGGTGAACCCAAATTTGATACATTGTGTGCAGTTCTGGTCATCGAACTATCAGAAGGATCGCAGTGAGATCGAAAAAGTGCAGAGCAGATTTACTAGCATGTTGCCCGTTCTTCAGGAGTCGAGTAACAGGGAAAGATTGAACAGGTTTGGACTTTATTCCTTGGAGCGTAGAAGAATGAGGGGAGATTTGATAGAGGTTTACCAAATTATGAGGGGTATGGACACAGTAAATGTTAGTAGTGTAGCGACTCACCGTCAGGGCAAGCGAACCGGTTCGGCAGTCGGGTCGCAAGGCGTCGGAGCGGCGAGGTCCAAGATGGCGGCGGGCCTTCGTTTTCCCCGAGCGACGGGGAGAACCCACGCGTGGGAAAGACTTGATGACGTAACATATACGTCATTGCCGGTTGCATTGGGCGGGAACAGTCTCCCTTAAAAGGCCCGCGCAAGGCGGGAAAATAAAGCAGTTCTGTTCAGAAACTCTACGACTCGGTTTTGTGCTCATTCCGCGGTAGCAACCGCTACATTGGTGACCCCGACTGTCCAAATGGATTTTGGACCCACACAATGGGCTGCAACGCAGCATCCAACACATTGGCACTCAAGCTGTCCACCTTTTGGACGCTTCGTCCCTGCGTCTGGTTTCACCAGGCCGAAGCGCAATTCCACCTTCGGCGGATCACCTCCGACTACACAAAGTACTACTATGTGGTCAGCTCTCTGGACCAGGAGACAGCCGCCCAGGTCAGTGATTTCATCCAGTCCCCTCCGGAGGAACATAAGTACCCAGCTGTCAAAGATCTTCTGATTCGGACCTTCGGCCTCTCCCGTTGTGAGCGCGCCACCGCCTCCTTCATCTCGATGGCCTGGGGGACAGATCCCCATCCGCGATAATGAATGAGATGCTGGCATTGGCCGAGGGGCACAAGCCCTGCCTAATGTTCGAACAAGCCTTCCTCGAACGACGACCCTATGACGTTCACCTGCTGTTGGCCAACGCTGATTTCAGCAACCCTCGTGCGGTGGCTTTCCGGGAAGATGTCCTCTGGAAGATCAAACACGAGCTGGATTCGTCCGCGGGCCAAATCCCTAGGCCGCGATATCAACGCCCGCCTAAACCAGTCCCAGCAACCGGGCGAACACGCCCCAG
The DNA here is from genome assembly GCF_009764475.1 of Pristis pectinata. Lineage (NCBI taxonomy): Eukaryota > Metazoa > Chordata > Chondrichthyes > Rhinopristiformes > Pristidae > Pristis > Pristis pectinata. The sequence goes on from NC_067418.1 coordinate 52,626,499, forward strand.
AAACACAGACGACGACACTGGCAACCAACTGTGTTTGTACCATCAGAGGTGGGGCGCGGAGGCCCGTCGATGCCGCCCACCCTGCAAGTCAGGGAAACGCCAGCGCCAGCCGCCGCTAACAGCTACGGCGGCTGGCCACCGACAAAGCCCCCTATTCGTTCGGGACAAGCAGTCCGGGCGGCGTTTCCTCGTCGATACTGGAGCAGAGGTCAGTATTTTGCCCCCGACCGGCCGCGACACTCATAACAGGCAACAAGGTCCGGTACTCAATGCCGCAAACGTCACAACGATACGGACTTTCGGTACCCGTACACTTCAGTTACAATTCGGCGGCAGCCGTTTCACCTGGACCTTCACCCTTGCCACCGTCGCCCAACCACTCCTAGGAGCCGATATCCTTCGGGACCACAACCTGTTACTCGGCCTGCGAGGGTAAAACTGCCAGTCCACTCCACAACCTTCCCAGACCTACCCCCTGGGAGAAACCAGCCTACCAGCCTCGCGCTTGGACTCCATTTTCCTGTCCGGCAACGAGTTCACCAAGCTTCTAGCCGAATTCCCATCAGTTCTGGGCACCTCAGTTTATGAATTCTATGCCCAAACACAGGGTCCAACACCACATCATTACCAACGGGCCACCACTTCATTGCCGAGCTCGACGCCTACCTCCAGACAAGCTCCACCTGGCAAAGGAAGAGTTCTGTCGCATGGAGGAGCTGGGGATTGTTCGCAGGTCAGACAGCCCCTGGGCCTCCCCCCTGCACATGGTCCCCAAAGTCACCGGCGGGTGGAGGCCATGCGGCGACTACCGCAGTCTAAATGACGCCACCACCCCGGACCGCTATCACATTCCTCACATTCAGGACTTCGCTGTGAACCTACATGGGGCCCGCATCTTTTCCAAAGTGGACCTCGTTCGGGGATACCACTAAATCCCGGTCCATCCGGATGACGTCCCAAAAACTTCAATTACGACCCCATTCGGCCTTTTCGAATTCCTTCCAATGCCATTCGGCCTTAAGAACGCCGCGCGGACCTTCCAGCGGCTGATGGACGCGGTAGGCCGAGACCTGGACTTCGTGTTCATTTACTTAGATGGCATACTAATCGCCAGTCGTGACCGCCAAGAACACCTTTCCCACCTCCGCCAGCTGTATTCCCGTCTCCGTGATTTCGGCCTCACAATCAACCCGGCCAAGTGTCAATTCCGGCTTGACTCTATCGATTTCCTCGGCCACAGAATCACCAGCGACGGAACAACACCTCTACCTGCCAAGGTGGACGCTATCCGCCATTTTGCCCGCCCCAGCCCGGTCAAAGGCCTACAGGAAATCCTGGGGATGGTCAACTTTTACCATCGGTTCATCCCTGCAGCAGCCTGTATCCTGCGTCCTTTGTTCGCACTGATGGCTGGTAAGGGCAAGGACATCGCCTGGAACGACGAGGCTGCGTCTGCCTTCGTTAAGGCCAATGACGCCCTAGCAAACGCAACGATACTTGTACACCTTAGGACAGACGTCCCAACCGCCCTCACGGTGGACGAATCCAACACCGCGGTTGGTGGGGTACTGTAACAACTAATTGAAGGCAGTTGGCAACCCTTGGCATTTTTCAGCAGGCACCTTAGACCACCCGAACTGAAATACAGCGCTTTTGATCGGGAACTCCTAGCGCTGTACCTGGCGGTCCGGCATTTCCGGTACTTTTTGGAAGGCAGGCCTTTCACCGCCTTCACCGACCATAAGCCTTTTTCCTTTGCCTTCTCCAAAGCCTCTGATCCCTGGTCAGCTCGTCAGCTGAGACATTTGTCCTATATTTCCGAATTCACAACGGATGTCCAACGTGTCTCTGGGCAGGACAATGTCGTTGCTGACGCACTTTCCAGACCAACCTTCCACAGCTTGTCCCTGGGTATCGACTATAAGGCCCTGGCTGCCGCACAGCAAGCCGACGACGAACTGCGCAGCTGCAAAACCGCAATCTCGGGCCTGCAGCTGCAAGATTTCTTGGTTGGTCCTGGTCAGCAGACCCTCCTTTGCGTAGTCGCAGCAGGTCAACCCCGCCCTATAGTTTCCGCAGCCTGGCGGAGACGCGTTTTCGATTCGGTACATGGTTTGGCGCACCCGTCCATCAGATCCACTGTCCGGCTGGTCGCCAGCAAGTTCATCTGGCATGGCCTGCGCAAACAGGTCAGAGTGTGGGCCAGGAATTGTCAGCACTGCGAGACATCGAAAATCCAACAACACACCAAGGTTCCGCGACAGCAATTCGAGCCTACCCGTAGAAGGTTCGACCACATCCACGTCGACCTCGTAGGCGCTCTTCCGGTTTCAAGAGGGGCTCGGTACCTCCTTACCATCGTGGACCGGTTCACGAGGTGGCCAGAGGCAACCCCTCTATCTGACATCACGACTGATTCCTGTGCCCGGCCGCTGCTCACAACTTGGATCTCACGTTTTGGTGTTCCAGCTCACATCACTTCAGAGAGAGGCACACAATTTACCTCCAGCCTCTGGTCTGCATTAGCTAACATGATGGGGACGCAGCTGCACACCACCACGGCCTACCACCCTCAATCAAACGGGTTAGTGGAACGTTTTCACCGCCATCTGAAATCAGCCTTGATGGCCCTCCTGAAGGGTCCTAACTGGGTTGACGAACTGCCTTGGGTCCTGCTCGGCATAAGCACTGCCCCCAAAGAAGACCTCCGCGCTTCGTCAGCTGAGCTTGTGTACGGGGCTCCCTTAGTTGTCCCAGGGAATTTCATACCTGCCCTTCGAGACCAAGGGGAACAACCCCCAGCAGTCCTACAAAGACTGCGCGAGAAGCTCGGCAACTTGGCCCCGATCCCCACCTCGCGGCATGGTCAAGACCCATCCTGTCAGCCCAAAGAACTACGAGACTGTAAGTTTGTTTTCGTTCGCAGGGGCACACCTCGGGCGCCGTTGCAACGACCATATGAGGGACCGTTCCGAGTCATCAGGAATAATGGATCCACCTTTATTTTGGACGTTGGGGGCAGGGAACAGATTTTCACGACGCACCGCCTCAAACCGGCCCATTTAGATATGCAAAAACTTGTCGAGGTTTCAACGCCGCGACGCAGAGGCCGACACCCTAAGCGGCAGCTGGCACAGCCCGGGGACCTTGGGACTGTATCGCCGGTTATGGAGGGGGGGGGGTTGTGTAGCGACTCACCATCCGGGCAAGCGAACCGGCTCGGCAGTCTGGTCGCACGGCGTCGGAGCGGCCTAGCCCAAGATGGCGGAGAGCATTCGTCTTCCCCGAATGACGGGAAGACCCTGCGCGCGGGAAAGATTTGATGACGTAGCATATACGTCATTTCCGGTTGCATTGGGCGGTAACAGTCTCCCTTAAAAAAGACCCGCGCAAGGCAGGGAAATAAACCAGTTCTGTTCTGAAACTCTACGACTCGTGTCTTGTGTTCATTCCGCGGTAGCAACCACTACAGTAGGCTCTTTCCACCGGGATTAGGAGAGATAACTACAAGAGGATTTGACTTCAGGGTGAAAGTGGACAGGTTTACGGAGAATACTGGGGGAACTTCTTCACAGAGAGATGAAAGTGTAGAACGGGCTGCCATCTGTTGTGGTAAATGTGGGTCACTCTTAAGTTTTAAGAATAAATTGGATAGATACATGGATGAGAGAGGTTTGTAGTGTTATGTTCTGGATGCAGGGCAGTGGGACTGGCGGAATAAAGTTTCGGCACATACTAAAAGTGCCGAATGGCCTGTTTTCTGTGCGGTTGTGTTCTCTGTTTCTATGGTTCTAAATGACCCGTTTCACACAATAAGAAAACTGACGCTGCTCCTGTTTTACGTATTGCAGTGATGCAGTGGGAGACCCGCATTTAATAAAGAATTCGATGAAAGTGTTTTATCATAATATTACTCCCAATTTTGGGTGCACTCTGTTCAAAATATTATTTTTGGTTTGTGGACAGAAACAGTGCAGCACAACAAAGTCTGCAAAAGCCGTTGACGAGCTGCTCAATTGTCTAAAACTAACATTTAATTACCCGTTTTTTTCTGATCGCAGTGGAAGAGTCCCTGAAGCAGATATGAAGGCTGCCTCTGTAACCCGCTGTCAGTTGGCATCCAGCACGAATCTGTGGACTCCACCTTCCCCATCACTTCTTCCCCAGAATGTGGGTTCCAATCGCAGTTTATCCATTTTCCGCGCTGCATCCAACGGCCCAGGCACTGATGATTTACTGTCCGATTTTAGTAGCATTTGGAGTTCCGGGTAAGTGATTACATCCAGACAACAAGGTTACGAATCGGCTATGAAAGATTTTCTAACTTTTATCTCGGCGACAGCCCGACTTTTACTTTTCCTTCGCCACAAATCTATTGACAGGCGAGTTGAGCTTTTATTCCGGCACTATCGAGCTCGGTAACTTTTCGTTTCGTTGACCATAAAACGTACGCCCTCATGTCCAGGATTTGCTTGTTTTCCGGTGTTTCTCGCGTGTTGTGTTTTGACTTTAAAGTCACGACAGGCAAAGACAGACTCAGTTAATTTTAGTGTTTCCATGCATCAACTGACCAACACTCCTCTTCGGTTACTCCCGGTATGATCCCCGCCAGCCCCATCCCGCTTTTGCTGTTTAGTGATCATAATGTTCTGCTTCATGAGCAACATGATTTGAAATCCGAACCATTTCCATCGCACACCTCATTTCCATCAAGTTTCCACTGCTGATCACGTATTCAGATCAGTAGCCTCCCTGGTGGCCTAGTGGTTAGGATTCGGCGCTCTCACCGCCGCGGCCCGGGTTCGATTCCCGGTCAGGGAAAAGTTCCTTTACATGGTGGGCCGAAGGGCCTGTTTTGTTCTAGTATTTACCGCCTCTACACCTCCCGCCGCTTTGAGAAGCTTTTGCTTTCTATCTACCTCCGATTATTTCATACTTCCACCTATGAATTTCCTGAATTTTTCAGCAATTCGCCAATATCCGTGCTTGACCCACCAGTAAGATCTCCTGATGAAGTTATTAATTCAAATTTATGTTTTGATTATTGATGTAACATTTTGAACTGAGCCTGAATGTCCAGTGTTTTTCCAGAGATCAGTTCCATCCTCATCCCCAATCTGTAACTGGAGTTCTGAGTTCAATCAGACCAGCTGTAACTAGCTCTGTAAATGTTCTGTGGCGGACGAATGTGAATTTTCGGATTGTTCCTTTATCACAGCGAACGCGGTGGCGATTGTGACCCTGTCCCGGGGAAAGGGCGGCATCTCCAGGCGTGTCTCTTGCTGCCTCGTAGCCATGGCAACGGCAGATCTGTTGGTCGTGACCAATAACGTGATACTATGTCAAATGAATGAATTATATTTCCCAACAAGGGTCTTGCACATTACCCAAGTGTGCTCTTTCCGTACGGCTCTTTATCATGCCGCCGCTGACCGCTAGGTGTGGTTTACACTCTCGTTCACATTTGATCGATATGTGATCATATGTTGTCAGAAGCTGAGGACTAAATTTTGCACCAAGAAAACTGCAGTCATGGTTATTTGGACTGTGATCGTGCTGTTCTGTTGTAACAACATCCCCGGTGCATCACTGTTCAAAGCTATTTAACACTACGCGGGGTACAGTGCGTTGTAGAGTGAAACTAATTTTTTATTTTGAAGCGGCATAGTTTATTTTCAGGTGGATTCATTATATTTTTAACCCAAGACTCTCGATGTTTCTGATATCACTGCTCAATGATCTAATCGTGGGACACATTTCAGCGGCCAGAAGTCTCCGGAAGAGGCTGAGACGCAGCAAGAATGATGCGACTCACAATGATGCTGAGATGGAAAACAGAAGGAAGTCCATCATCTTGCTCTTTGCTGGATCCGCTCACTTCGCACTGCTTTGGGTGACGTCTTTTGTAGTTTTTCTGTCAACACAAATTACAAAGCGCTTCTTTTTCAACAGGTGACTCTGATCCGATGATTATCGCGCACCAAGCCAGCTACATGCTCTTGAGCTGTTGCACAAAGGCTTGCATTCATGCAGTGACTCAGTCTAAGTTTAGACAGAAGCTGAAGAATGGGATGAAATATCCGCTGAGAATGACAATTCAATATATGAAGGAAGAAAATAACGCAGGGATTCCGGGCATTAGAACTCATCTCAGAACGGCATCTCATCTCCCGTTTCCCCTGAGACAAAACTTCCGATCAAACGTCTCTCGGCTACACCCGCAAATCGTGCGCATTTCCATAATTGACGTTATTGAACATAATCGACGATTTTGCCTCAGGTTAATGCCGAATGACCAGATGTTCATAGAATTGCACATAACCCAGCCCAAATGTAGTTAAAAGCTTTGTTTCGTGTTAGGGCTGATGTAATAATTCAGTGTTATGTTCTTGGTCACTGCCAGAGCATTTGGGAAGCAGAGAAGTGTGAAAATACCCGTGTAATTACTCTAAACGAAAGAAGGACAAACGTGTACGCGTTATGTTCAGTACAACAAAGCAATGATAATGATGAAGGCCACATTTTGGCTCCACTTTTACCATTGCTGCCAGCAACTTCGCGGTAGTGCTGTATCGATTATTTTGGAACTTTGGGGTGTCCGTTCTCGCCGCCAATAAACTCTTGTCTGCGGACAGTGGTTTCCAGCCGCCGCGAAATGTTGTCCCCGGTGATTAATATCTCGGTCTGGCCCAGGACAAACCGCTGTGTT